>NC_081161.1:43161977-43461977 GCF_012432095.1 Onychostoma macrolepis
CTCTGTGTCCCGTCACGTGTGCTGACAGGCTGATCGGAGAATATCCTACAACATCTGATCATCTGCACAAACATCAACATCCAGTTCACACTAAACAACAGGCAGAATCCCTCCTGATGCAACCAACCGAAGAAACAGTCACACGGCTCTGAGACGACATGCAGAAGAGTTTACATCACGGCTGATGAGACTGCATTGTGAAGTCTTGATCATCTAACGCTCAGGACAGGTCTGAGATCAGCGGTTAGCGCTTCAAGTGTGTCTAAATGTCTGAGATTGACGGGTCTGCGATGGGTTCGGGTGAAGGTGACAGAAGAGCTCGGCTGATTGGACCAGAATCACTCTGGTGTGTGTGTGTGTGTGTGTGTGTGTGTGTGTGTTTGAGCCCCACGGGAACAATCAAACGATCCTGCAATTTAGACATCATGCTGTGAAGACAATAGGCCTTCAGTTGAACCCTGTGGAGAACAGTGTGTGTGTGAGTGAGAGAGAGAGCGAGAGAGAGAGAGATTGACTCGGTTTGTTTACGTTCTTTGCGCATGAAAATCAATATGCAGTTGACGCAGATCATTTCTTAGAGCTTTAATTTATTTCTGTCTGTGTGTGTGTGTGTGTGTGTGTGTGTGTGTTTCAGTGGTTAAAGCAAGCAAACCTGGGCATGAAACTCATCTCTCTTCATTTGAGGTGTGCTATTACTTTCCAAAGCCATCAGGATTATGATTTCCAAACAAATCCCACAGATTTAGATTGAAGGAAAGGTGTAAATCTAGAGACCAGAATACCACAAAGAACTGAGGGTGAAGGATTTTTTTTTTTTTTCACCTGGGTCCAGATTTGACCACCCAAAACATCCTAGCAACTAAGGATGTGAGATATTGACAAAATAGAGATTTTTTTTTTTTTTTTTTTGATAACGATAATTAAACAAGATAATGCTGAGTGTGTTTTTATGCTGGTATGTCGGCTGATTCAGGCCTGTCATGGGTAAATAAACATGACATTAAAACCGCCAGTAGGTGGCAGCAAGTCATTCATTCAAACGATTTATTCATAACAGCTGATTCATTTAGAAACAGAGCAAGTGATTTATGAAAGGACCATTGAATCACTGACTCAAATGATTCGTTCCAAAACAGATTCCTTCAGGAGCAAAACGCTGCAGTGATGCACAAATGTTCTGCTCCAGCTTTGATTGGAACTATTTTCATTGGCAAAAAAAAAAAAGAAAAAAAAGGCAATATTGATTCTAAAATGTAACTCAAATAATATTAACTTCTTGTTTGTTGAACCGTTGTATAAAATTAATATCACATTCAGGATTGCACTCACGTGCTGATATTCGGGAAAACTGCACTCTTGCTTGTGCGATAGCATCATTTACATAAACACACAGGGATACATTTCTCTTTCATAATTTATTATAATAGCCTTCATCACGTAGTGAATGCTTTTGGACTCTGAAGTGAGTGACATACTCGATAATGTCAGCTTGCGTATCCTTAAAACAACAGTTATGATATTATCGTAGACAATAAATAAATCGCACACCCCTAATAGCAACTACCCAGAAACCACCCAAAGGAAAATGGCGCGAATGTTTGCTGCTGCAGAGATTAAACACTTCACTTTTAATAAACAAACAAACCAAAAACCAGCAGTGTCTTCTCCTCTCTCCTCATCGTGTTTTCCAGACACAATCTCTCATTCTTCATCTCGTGGTGAGTCTGTAATCAAACCGCTGGCCACAATCCAGGTCCTTCAGAACTCTCTCTCTCTCTCTCTCTCTCACACACACACACACACACACACACACGTCATGACACTTTTCTCGAAGGGCTGCAACTCATACCAAACTCCTCCAACTCTTGCTCCAGACATGATGTGTGTGTGCTCACAGCAAAGAAAAATCACTAACGAGATCTCGTCATCTCATTTTTAAAAAATACAGTTAGCAAATGGAGAGTTTGCTGTTTGTTTCTCCTGAAACTAAATATAGCAGTAATCTCAAAAGCTTCAGAGGAAACCAGTGTCTCAAACTGGGCTCAGACTTACTCAAACACCAAAATCAAAACATCTCAATATGATCCCAACACTTCTCGTCAAATCATCTGAGCTTCTCCACATGTGGGCCGATACTCTTACTGGATGTCAATTACTGACAGATTTGGGTCTATTATTATTTATACTTCTAAGAAATCGTAGGAGAAACGTCTGAGATCAAGCTGATGCTCATCTACACGAGTGAAGTGTGCCGAGGTCTGAACGACACTCCCCCGTGTCTCTGCTCGCACTCTTTCACAACCGTATACTTCACTCAGCCACAGAAAAACATGCACACACACACACACACACAGATGCATGCATCTACAAACCACAACTTATGCACCAGTGCTCAGGTTTCCTACACAGTCTCCTACTGTAACAAGCAGTGCTGCTCTACATTCACTTCAACACTTAAAGGAAGACAAATGATGTTGAAGTCATGTTTTCCCAGACCTCTGAACTGTAAACATGGAAATGACAAAATTTCAATTTGTGTTTTTTTTTTTTTTATATAAATAGAAAAGTCAACATAAAATCTAAATACATTGATTTAAATATTGCTTTATTGGCTAAAAAAACAAACAAAAAAAATATCTTACCAACCCTAAACTTTTGAATAGTAGATATTATACACTATTATATTTTACTTTCACTCCACTTGCATCATTTAAAATAAAAAAACTCAACTAAATTAAATTTTAATTAAAATAAAAACTGAAAATACAAAATAAAAGCTCATTAGTATATAGATAATCGAATCCTAATATGTGACCCTGGAGCACAAAACCAGTCTTAAGTCGCTGGGGTATATTTGTAGCAATAGCCAACAATACATTGTAGGGTCAAAATGATCAAATTTTCTTTTATGCCAAACATCATTAGGATATTAAGTAAAGATTATGTTCCATGAAGATATTTAGTGAATTTCCTATCATAAATATATCAAAACTTAATTTCTGATTAGTAATATGCATTGCTAAGAACTTCATTTGGACAACTTTAAAGGTGATTTTCTCAATATTTTGATTCATTTGCACCCTCAGACTCCAGATATTCAAATAGTTGTATCTCAGCCAAATATTGTCCGATCCTAACAAACCATACATCAATTTCAGATGATGTATAAATCTCAGTTTTGAAAAATGTACCCTTACGACTGGTTTTGTGGTCCAGGGTCACATATAACACTGAGAGAACCTGACTAACGAGGACTGTGGAAATGCTATAGTCGTCCTCACTGCAGTGCATAAGTTACTTGTGTTCATTCTGACACAGTTCAGAACATCAACACTACAAAAGAACAACATGAACGAAAACAAAACCTCACAATTGGAAAACAAATAAAATGTTCAAGCTGCATACTTGGAGTCGGCAGCTCGTGGAGTTCAGTGAAAGTGTGATCGCCGTCCCGGAGGATAAAACACCCGCCATCTGTGCGTTTAACGCAATCTCACCGCCACCATTGCCATGGCGACACGATAATCTGTTCATTAGCACATAATTGATGACGACACAAATCAAACCCCAAATAACCTAAACTAAACAGACACACATCCTGCAGCAATCAGGAGGAGCTCACTGAGAGCATTTGAGCAGTTTTACAATAGAAATGTCAACGTAAATTTAAATATATCGCCTTAACAACACCTTGTCTAGAAAATTAAGCAGACATAGTTTGAAAGTTGAATAAAGGCCCTGATAGTTTTGTTTCTAAGGAGCTTTGGGGTGTTTAGGGCATTGCTAGGAGGTTGATGGGATATGAATGGACAAACAGACGGAATATAATAACAGCCAGCATAACACATTCACATAATCAGCTGGAATGCACTGGGTTTGTCCACAGGTAAAGAAACATGTTACTTAGTGAAATCTGAAGCGTGGTCAATGTGAACAGGTTGACAGATGATAAGAGATCCCAGGCGGTCTCCATGACGACACCTGCTCCTGTTCCTGCCAGACCTGGCAGAGTTTAATTCATGTGCAGATGCCAAGATGAGACGCACCTTACACACACACACACACACAGGTGATCTGCACTGATGCAATCACAGGAAAATACACTCAATTAACAGTACTTTTTTGACAAGCATTCTATGTTTTTCGCCAAAATCTCATTTCGCTTTCCTCTCGTTTTTTTAATGTGGTTTTCTATAGATGTTGAAGCTGGATGGACACGTGCACACACACACACACACACACGCACGCACAGACTCTGAATGTGATAAACATGGTCTGTTCTGTGACAAGCAAAAAACTTGCACTGCAAATTATGTACTCTTTTTTTTTTTTTTTAACTGAAATAAATCTAAAATAAAAAAATATTAAAAGGAAAAACCTAACCTAAAAAAAAAACCTTGGAAATTAAACAACTGATGTAAGTTTAAATACTAAAGTAATAAAGCTAAAATTAAAAACAAAGCTATATAGAAATCTAAAAAAAACAACACAAAAAAACTTACATACTTAATATGCCAAAAGTGAATGTACACGTGATAGACGCTGTTTGTTCAGTGACATAAAATACACAGTCATACATGAATAAACAAGCCAACGTAAAGAGCCAGAGGAATGAGGACACTGTACACACACTGTACACACACACACTGTACACACAAACACACACAGGTGATCTGCACTGATGCAATCACGGGAAAATACACTATTTACAATAACTTTTTGACAAGCATTCTGTTTTTCACTACAATTTTCATTTATTTTCATTCTTTCCTCTTGTTTTTAATGGGGTTTTCTATGATAGATGTTGAAACTGGATGGACACGCACACACACACACACACACACACGCACAGACTCTGAATGTGATAAACATGGTCTGTTCTGTGACTAGGGCTGTCGCGATAACCGCAATATCGCAATACCGCGCTATTGATGAGCATAACCGCAGAGGAATGCAACAACCGCAGCAACCGCGATATTTCAGTGTTTTCTTTTTCTAAGGTTACGCCCTTCTCGTTTTACACTTCCTGCATGTGTACTGAATATTACTAATGATAACAATGTGTATCATGCTGATTTGCACGGAGGCTCAGTAAATTTGCACTTAACAAGCCTAAACAGACAGCGAATGAGAGAGATCGACTGATCGCGTGCGATTACCTGCGTCTGTCCTTCAGGCCGAGTCATGTATATTTGTGAAAACAGGTTGTCATGTCCAAGGAAAGCGAAATCTGTCTTAGCATCGACGCTCTGCTGGTCAGCTGAGCCTTTAAAAGTGGCGCTCAAAGTTAAAATAATTTAAACGTGTTTCATTACAAATCTCTGAATGAATCAGCACTTTTGAGCGTGTAGTTGAATGAACGGTTTAAAGACTCACTCAAAGACAGTCTCTTGCCGCCACCTTGAGGCGAAACAATGAAGCTGCACTGACTGACAGCCGCCTAGAACACGCAGGTGAAATATCAACAGAAAAGTATCTTGTCAGTCAGATTCGAGGATCAGAACTAACTGTTATATATATATAGGCTAACAATATACTAATGATCTTATTGTCAGGGTTAAGTTTTGTTATGTGGACCGTTATTTTGTCATTCTCTTCTGTTTACTTCCTGTTTCAACGCTATTTAGTTTCGGTTTTATTGGTTTCTGAATATGACCTTCTTACATCGTAACACATAGGCTACACACACAGATTATATATATATATATATATATATATATATATATATATATATATATATATATATATATATATATATATATATATATATATATATATATATATATGCGCGGTAATACCGCATACCGCGCTATTGAGCCACTCAAAATTACCGCAAGGGAAATTCCTTAACCGCGACAGCCCTATCTGTGACATGTGCAAAAAACTTGTACTACAAATGATGTATTATTTTTTATTTTTTTGGAACTGAAATAAATCTGAAATAAAATAAAAAAATATTAAAAGGAAAAACATAACCTTAAAAAAACTTGGAAATTAAACAACTGAAATAAGTTTAAATACTAAAAGTAATAAAACTAAAATAAAAAACAAAGCTATATAGAAATCTAAAAAAAACATGCAACAAACTTAAACTAAACTTAAAATGAAAATATAAAATAAAAACAATGCTAATTAAAAATGTTAATTAAATGTTAATTTAAAAACATGCTTTGTATGCTGAAATTAAAATAAACTAGTAAAAGCTATAACTATAACTAATAAAACCTAAAAATAAAAAAGAGAAAATGTTGCTTTGGCAACTAACTGAAAAGTTTAAGAACTAAAATTACTAAAATTATTACTAAAACTAAAATGAAAACTGAAAATCTGTTAAAAAGTTGTTTAAACGGCAATTAAAAACATTCTTATATACTTAATATGCTGAAAGTGAATGTACACGTGATAGACGCTGTTTGTTCAGTGACATGTATAAAATACACAGTCATACATGAATAAACAAGCCAACGTAAAGAGCCAGAGGAATGAGGACACTGTATACACACACACACACTGTACACACACACACACACACACACACACACACACACACACACACACAATAACAGGCTATAATGAAAGAGGAAAGTAGCTGGTCAAACACAAGCACACAGGAGCTCAGTTGACATTTGGCTTGTCAGGTTCTTAATGGACGCTGTACAATAGAGCCGCAGCCTTCACCGTCCTGACAGACTCTCGCTCCTCCGCAATAACCCCGTCCCGTCTCAGCAGCGCTCGCGGCGAGGACGAGTCTGTTCCTTCACGTCCTCCACGGTGATCTGCTCACGAGTCCAGCTCATCTCCCCAGACACGCTAACAACCCCCCGGCGGTGTGCAGATCTCACACACACACACACACACACACACATCCCTGCTCACTTGAACAGACACACACACTTCAAATGGGGTTAGTGGCGTCTTTGGCCCCGTTAGCCGCTCCTGCATCATCCTGACACTGAACTTCACTTTATTAGGTTTGTGAGGTTAACGTAAAGCTTAAGGGTACAGTCTGCTTAGTTTTATTCAGTCCATTCTGTTTGTTAGTTTAGAGCATAGCTAGAATAAATCAATTTAAATAAAATAAAATAAAGTAAAAAAATTAATTATATATTTAAAAATAAAAAATGACAAACTTCAACTTTAAAAATGTAAACAAAAATTGGCAAATAACTAATAATAAGGTTAAAACTAAAGCTGAAAAATTAAATAAATAAAAGCTAAATAGGAATAATTAAATGATATATAAAAAAAATTTCAATAAACATTCAAAAATAATAATAATGTAAGTAATAAACATAAAATAAATAAATAAATAAGTGCTAAGATTAAAGTACGAGAAAATGAGAACCAATTGTATTCATATAGTGACATTATATTTAACAATTAAGCACATAGAC
Organism: Onychostoma macrolepis; assembly: GCF_012432095.1. Lineage (NCBI taxonomy): Eukaryota > Metazoa > Chordata > Actinopteri > Cypriniformes > Cyprinidae > Onychostoma > Onychostoma macrolepis. The sequence goes on from NC_081161.1 coordinate 43,169,372, forward strand.
ATCATAAAACACTAGTTTGTGCAAATTGTTCAAAAAAAAAAAACATGTAAACTGAACCGAACAAATGACATAAAACTAGTTTTACAAACTATTCACAGAGAAATATTTGCTACTGTCACCAGCTTAATCTTATTAAGATCATTACTGTAAAGTATAAAGTACAACTTCAAATATACTTCATGATAGTATTTTTGCAATTAATTTAATTTTAGTAAATAAATCTATTGTCTAGACAGTAATGAGATTTACAGCAAATTACAGTAATGGGTAAAAGAGCTTGATTGTCAAGATATTCATTGCAGAAGATAATAAATAAGTAGTAGTATTAGGGGTCTTTAAATAGGTTTTGTATTCCTATGAAAAATTAAACGCATTAATTAAAATAAAAAACTTAAAAATGGGAAACAATTAACTGAAGATCATTGTTAGATTCACACTTTACCGTTCTTAAAAGCTTCATGTTTGCAAGTTTCACGTCTGACTGGAATCAGATGAGTTTTTGTTCGGGCTGAACAGAGGTAATCTCCAGAGCTGAAGACCTGAGCCCTTTCTGAGGGGTGTGTTCAGGACAGATAAGAGACCAAACGCACGTCATGGAACTCCCACACGCAGCGGGACGTCCCGCACACTCAAAACAACCTGTGACATCCATCAAAGACTCGCTTAGCTTTCATTCTCTGAGCTCGACCTTCAAAACAAGCTCAGTGACTGCTCCACAGACACAGACCATACAGGGTCACAGAAATATTCTTTGTTAAACAATGATGATAGTGTTAACCAAAACTCACAGATTGTTTCAGATAACTGAAATAAAGCTGAAAAGAAATATAAAATAAATAAATAAGTAGAGACGTTGCCTTGAAATAAAGAAGCTTAAGCGGAAGTACTAAAACTAAAATAATTAAAGCCAATTCAAATATTAAATCATATATAAATATGAATGGCTAAACCTTAAATTGAAGTTAAAATGAAAACGGATGAAAATATAAAAATAAAAGCTAATAAATACTACACTGTATACATAATACTAAAATAACACTGTTGTAAATTAAAATAAATAAAGCTACATTTTAGCAAAAATAAAAGTATTATATTCAATAAAATAAAACTTGATATTATTGGACATATTACATGTAAATGGTCCTCGTGGCTTAAATCATCAGCGGGTGTATAATAGAGGTATGTGAATTTGGATGCAAATATCATTTTGTCCATCCGGTAACGCAACCACTGATCGCTTTAACGAGATGAATAAACTGACACCAGCTGTGACACACACACACACACACACAGTGGCCTCTGATTAAAACGATTAGCTGCTAATGATGTAAAGACCGTTAATCTCATTTGGAGATGAGATGGACACGCAGTGAGGAAACATGTAGAGAGTGAATGTGTCTGCATTATTACTACTGCTCTCACACATTATATTTAATGTAGCCCAACAGTTCAGCCAAAAATGAAAATGAGCTGTTAATGTGCTCATCCTCAGGCCATTCAACATGTATCTGACTTTATGTCTTCAGTAGAACAGTCTAGAAGATTTTTAGCTGAAACCTTGATCCTTGGTGATTCGTGAAATGCAAGTCAGCGGCTACGAGTCAAACAACAGAGAGAGGCAACACGAAATTCACACCAGTGGCTCCTGGCGATATATTGAGGTCTTACGAAGCGAAACAATCAGTTTGTGCAAAAAAAAAAAAGAATATTATTACCAGTAATCCAGAGCCTCAGGCAAATGGGGAAATATGATTATTTTTGAACAGTTTGTTTCAATTCACTAGTTCGTTTACATAAGCACACAATGACACATACGCAAATATATTATTAAAGCACCCAATAATCATGTAAAACGTGGGTGTTTTACATGTCTAAAGCATAAAAAGTGAATAAACTTGTCATCATCAGCTCACCTTTGTACATAAGCAATGACAAACCAGAAAAACCTTCATATCGGTGACTTGACTTTAGCTGGAAAAATGACTCTTTTGTCATTGTCCTCTTGCATTATTGACAGTGTTTTCCTGTTGACACTGTGAAGCTGCTTTGACACAATCAGTATTGTATAAAGCGCTATGTAAATAAAGGTGACTTGACTTGGTCTCTTCATTCAAGTGTTGGGTTCACGCATGCGCATATCAGCGCATATGAGCATTTGTCTTTGTTTCGAGTCGAACGGTTTCTTCAGTTCGGTGAGCGTCGGAGGAACTGGAGCACTGAATCAGTTCATTCATCACAGGAGCATATACATCAGTATTTTGGCTCATTTTGAGTCGGAGTGACTGTCAGGAGTCTGTAAGTGAGTTTTGATCGAGTAACTCGTAGATCTGTGCTTCTTCAAATGTGAACTGTTACAGAAGATTCAGTCCGATCTGATGAACTGGCTCACCAAAAAGAATCAGCTCAAAAGAATGATTCGTTCACTAAGCGTACATCACTCTGGACTGTTCACCTGAAGCTCTGGATTACAGGTGATAACGTTCAGTTTCTTGCACAGACCAATCATTTTGCTTCATAAGACCTCAATATATCATCAGGAGCCACAGGTATTCATTTTGTGTTGCCTGTATGTGCTTTTTTGACTCTCAAAGTACCAGTACCAATTGTTTTTTTTAAATCACCAAAGATCACCGTTTACGCTAAAAATCTTCTTGACTGTTCTACTGAAGAAAAAAAAGAAAGAAAAGTCACTTACATCTCGGACAACCTGAGGGTGAGTAAATTAACTTCATTTTGGCTGAACTATGCCTTTAATTTATGTGAACAAAGTCTTGGTGCGGCGTTGAGCTGCAAATGCTTTGGTGATATGAACACACAGCTATCTGTCAGGTCAATAAAGCGCGCACACACACACACACACACACACACACACAGAGAGAGTCTTTGCTTTGCTGGTGTGGATGTCCTGCGGTGATGAATGCTGCTCTGCTGCGCAACAGAAACACTCACAAACACACGCAGTGCTGCTCAACTGCAACAACAGCCCAGACGCAGGAGAAAAAAAAGGGTGTGATCGACACACACACACACCTTGCTATCGTAAAGCTTTCTAATATGGAAAAACAACATAATTATACAGGTGATCAGAATGATGACATCATCGCCGAAGGATGAGGATGAGGATGATGACGATGATGATGCCATTTCCTGTGACTCACAAGTTCCAGAGGGAAATGTATGACAGGAAATGCAATAAGAATTATTGTTTGTTTGCTTTAATATTAAATCAAATCTGTTGTCCAGACAGGAATGAGATTCTCACAGTACTGTAACAGGAATTTGGAATATTCTCATATGATATTTATAATGTCGTGACAAATATTTGCTTATTTGGCATGATAATTAGTTGTTGTTGTTTTTTACTAACTTTTGACAATGTAAAACATAAAAAATGGTCTTTTGAATAATTAATTAACAATTTGTCCATTTGGAATTGGAATTTAATTTGTTTGTTTTAATGTTATAAAAGGTTTTAGTACATTAATGAGAATTTTCTTATTATTATTATTTGTCATGTTATTTCATAACTTTTGACAATGTAAAAAAATATGTCTACTACTAAGATTTATAAAAACATTTATATGATATAACTGAACACACATATATACATATACATATATACATACACACAAAAATATATATCTTCTGAATTATAATACAATTATTTATTTGGAATCTGAATTTCATTTGCTTGTTTTATTAATATTATATACATAATATAATAATATTGTAATATTAATAATATTTTAAAATATTAAATTAATTTTTAAAAATCTATTGTATAGACAGGAATGAGATTTGTAATTTTGACACCAGTGTTATTATCATTAACTATTAAATGCTGTTTTCATTAAATATTCATCATACAATATGATGTAAATATTAGATGAAAAACTTAAAATTAAAAACGTTGCCTTTGCAACTAACTGAAATAAAATAAGTTTGCTTTTGAAGTACTAAATCACTTAAACTAAACCTGCAATTTAAAATAAAATTTACAAGTAAAACTGAAAATATAAAAATAAATGCTTATTCAAAATATTAATAAATACTATAATACTACATAAATAACATTCTGGTTATAATTCCAACAAAGTCCTAATTAGACAGTCGTCAGATTTTCTACAATGTGCAACTGTCACACTAGTGTTTGAGAAGTCTGTAAGATCAGTCTTACTGTATCAAGCACAGTTTGAAACATTTTACAAATCAGAAGCATGAGCCAGAGAGAGGAAACTGAATGAAAATGTCATCCATCCCGTCCTTGAGCGTGTAATATCTTCAGTCATGTGCCGGAGCTGTGAATGACTGCTGTTGGACTGTGTTAGTGGGTCAGTGTGTCTCTGGCCTGATATCACACCAGCATGTGTGTGTGTTTCATTACCAGAACACACTTAACAAATGGCAGGAATCACGTCAGAGCCTCATCATGCTGCTGGTGATTCAGTGCAGCAACAAGTTTCATTTTCAACAACAGATGTTTAGATTGCAGAACATGCACACAACAGTTATTATAACAGTTGCAAACACGCACACAGAAAGTGAATGGTGCAGTAAAGCTGTTCACGTGTCAGAGTTAAGCTGCTATAATAAGCTTGGGGAATCTGGCACGTCAGTAGTTTTGCGGCTCAGGCGTCGAGTCGTGATGAACCGTGTCAGTATCTCACGGCTGCGCTTTCATGGATTGCGTTAATAAACGTGCACGGCGGACGACAAAACAAAGAAGCTCTGTTTTGGTTCTGCTTCTGCATTCTTCCTAGAAGAGTATAGGGTTTCATAACAGCAGTACTGATGACATAAACACGCAGCCGCACTACAATGAGAGGAACAAAGGAGATGCATGAAAATAAAGCTGAAGTGCAGGTAAAATCAGCGATTAAAGACAGACACACAATGCATCGTGTGCTCAAACTTCCAACACACCTGCCGTGTGTCAATAGCTGCTCGTCAACGAGCGCCATTCATGAAACATGATCAGAGCATATTTCAGTCTAAAACCATTCTTAGATGCACTGAATTGGATGTGAAAAAAAATAAATATACATATACATACACATACATATATATATATATATATATACACAGTGGGCACGGAAAGTATTCAGACCCCCTTAAATTTTTCAGTCTTTGTTATATTGCAGCCATTTACTAAAATCATTTAAGTTCATTTTTTTTCCTCAATGTACACACAGCACCCCATATTGACAGAAAAACACAGAATTGTTGACATTTTTGCAGATTTATTAAAAAAGAAAAACTGAAATATCACACGGTCCTAAGTATTCAGACCCTTTGCTGTGACACTCATATATTTAACTCAGCTGCTGTCCATTTCTTCTGATCATCCTTGAGATGGTTCTACACCTTCATTTGAGTCCAGCTGTGTTTGATTATACTGATTGGACTTGATTAGGAAAGCCACACACCTGTCTATATAAGACCTTACAGCTCACAGTGCATGTCAGAGCAAATGAGAATCATGAGGTCAAAGGAACTGCCTGAAGAGCTCAGAGACAGAATTGTGGCAAGGCACAGATCTGGCCAAGGTTACAAAAACATTTCTGCTGCACTTAAGGTTCCTAAGAGCACAGTGGCCTCCATAATCCTTAAATGGAAGGCGTTTGGGACGACCAGAACCCTTCCTAGAGCTGGCCGTCCGCCAAACTGAGCTATCGGGGGAGAAGAGCCTTGGTGAGAGAGGTAAAGAAGAACCCAAAGATCACTGTGGCTGAGCTCCAGAGATGCAGTCGGGAGATGGGAGAAAGTTGTAGAAAGTCAACCATCACTGCAGCCCTCCACCAGTCGGGGCTTTATGACAGAGTGGCGCGACGGAAGCCTCTCCTCAGTGCAAGACACATGAAAGCCCGCATGGAGTTTAAGATGGTGAGAAATAAGATTCTCTGGTCTGATGAGACCAAGATAGAACTTTTTGGCCTTAATTCTAAGCGGTATGTGTGGAGAAAACCAGGCACTGCTCATCACCTGTCCAATACAGTCCCAACAGTGAAGCATGGTGGTGGCAGCATCATGCTGTGGGGGTGTTTTTCAGCTGCAGGGACAGGACGACTGGTTGCAATCGAGGGAAAGATGAATGCGGCCAAGTACAGGGATATCCTGGACGAAAACCTTCTCCAGAGTGCTCAGGACCTCAGACTGGGCGAAGGTTTACCTTCCAACAAGACAATGACCCTAAGCACACAGCTAAAATAACGAAGGAGTGGCTTCACAACAACTCCGTGACTGTTCTTGAATGGCCCAGCCAGAGCCCTGACTTAAACCCAATTGAGCATCTCTGGAGAGACCTAAAATGGCTGTCCACCAACGCTACCATCCAACCTGACAGAACTGGAGAGGATCTGCAAGGAGGAATGGCAGAGGATCCCCAAATCCAGGTGTGAAAAACTTGTTGCATCTTTCCCAAAAGACTCATGGCTGTATTAGATCAAAAGGTGCTTCTACTAAATACTGAGCAAAGGGTCTGAATACTTAGGACCATGTAATATTTCAGTTTTTCTTTTTAATAAATCCATAAAAATGTCAACAATTCTGTGTTTTTCTGTCAATATGGGGTGCTGTGTGTACATTAATGAGGAAAAAAGAACTTAAATGATTTTAGCAAATGGCTGCAATATAACAAAGAGTGAAAAATTTAAGGGGTCTGAATACTTTCCGTACCCACTGTATATATATATATATATATATATATATATATATATATATATATATATATATATATATATATATATATATATATATATATATATATATATATATATATATATATATATATATATATAACAATCATGTCAAATACAAAGGTCTTCACTACCACCCACTGCAATAAAAGTTTGGTTTAACTTGAAATTATGACTGAAATATACTATGATTCTTAATTAAAATAATGTGAAGAACTTAATTTGACAAACAAGAACTTTAAAAATGCAATGTTCTGTTATAAATGAATTCTGTTGTAAAGTATTAAATCATTAACGTTTTCCAAAATGCTATAACGTTTTGAAATTATGACACAAAATTATAATATTTATAATTACCGTTGTTAATTATTTGACAATAGAAATGATTGTATCTACTATAAAGGTATTGTTATTTATTTTAAAAAAAGATTAAACCATTAAATTTTCCAAAATAAATGTTTGGTTTAACTTTTTGAAATGATGACAGAAATATATGTTTTTATATGTTGTGCAGCACTTTATTTGACAAAAATTATAACAACACAATGTTCTTCATAGTTATTTACATTTTTTTTAAATAATTGATTAACTGTTAAAAGTTTTATGAATTCAATTAATTGAACATGCTTTTTGATGATTCAAATTAAATTAACCCATTAATATAGAATCTAATCAAGAAAACTTAGAACAGAAAAAACAAAGTTCCAAAACGGAATTTAGGTAAAAAACAATATTCAAAAATGGAATTTGGGAAGAAATAAAATGGATTTTATAGTTATCCAGAGATTTCCCCTCAAAAATACTCAAAATAAGCCATATTTTAAAGGTTTAGAGGTTAATAACTTTGCATTTAAATAAAGCCTGATGCCATCTGAGAGACTTTTTGAAGCTCCGTTCACAACTCGTCTAAATTACTGCAATTAAAAGATGACAACTCAAAGATTCTGCTCAAAGCTGCTCACATGGTCAGACTGTGAACGACATGTTTTTATGGCGATATTCATTACGGTAAAATGGATCTGTTTGCTGCTTTGTAGTTGATGGCAAGAAAAAAAAAAACGTTTTCACTATTGATCCATTATTACATTCTGTTACAAAACAGAGGAACTACAAAAGCACACCAGGTAATTGTGACATGAAAAATGGTGGAGAACAAAAACAAGAATGGCAGCATCTTAAAGGGTTATAGTAGTAGCTTTTGACTACCTTTAACTTTTAGTTTTAATATAAAGTTACAACTAGTAGTTGAACAATATGGATTTTTCTATGTGGACACCGAGAGAGCAGTGTGGCTGCTAGACGATATAAAGGCAATAATTAATGTCAGCAAAGGAGACTGCTGAGATGAAAGAAACTTGGCGAATTGGCAATTTTTAAAACTTTAGTCTTTTTTTTTTTTTAAGAGTGGAACTATCCAGCTGATGCTGAGAAAGAGTGAATTATCTTCGACTGGAGCGAGAGAAAGAAAGAAAGAAAGAAAGAAAGAAAGAAAGAAAGAAAGAAAGAAAGAAAGAAAGAAAGAGCGACAAAATGGGAAAGTTCGTCTTAATCAGCTGTGTAACTCGCGACAGAGAGACGACGCTCCCTCGGTCCTCAACGCATGCCAGAGATTAGAGGATGGTGAAGAATGTCAGGCATCTCACAGCTACCCAGAATGCAACTGTGGAAATTTCCCTAATACTTCCAGTAAAGCAGATCTTGCAAAGACAAGTCCTTATAACGTGAGTTATAATATTTTGCACTAGTTCACACATGCCTTACTGTAAGCAATAAGCCTCAGTGTTGTTAAGATTAAAACTATTCAAAATATTTTTGTAAGTTGAAATAACAAAATAAAACATTTTATACAAACATTATTAATATACACCTATATACGTATTTATATATATACATATATATATATACACATATATATATATATACATATATATACATATATATATACATACACATATATATATATATATATATATATATATATATATATATATATATGTGTGTGTGTGTGTGTGTGTGTGTGTGTGTGTGTGTTTTATATAACTAAACTTGAAACTTTAAAATGAGAAATTAGATTAAAATTAGAAATGCTGAAATAAACGGACGTTGAACAATAGAACAGAAATGAAAAAAGTTTTAGATAAATATATTAAAGCTTCACAGAAGTTTTAAAGTAAAATAAACACTAATAAAAATTGGGAAAAAACATTACAACAAAAAACTAAAACTTTAAAAGTTAATTCAAAATAATACTATAATAGTATATAAATCAAAACAATTATGGGATGTTGTATGGAATGATGAAAAGCAAAATAATAATAAATAAAAATAAATATTAAACGTAACGCACAGTCTGTTGAATAATAATAATAATCTATTCTTTCATTAAGTAATATATTAGTCTAAACATTGTTAACAAGCTGAATGTTGAACAAAAACAACAAAGTTTTTTGGGTTTTTTAAATGTGCTTCATTTTCTCCATAATTTTCAGAGCAGATCATGAAAAGTGAGCATTCAACACCAGATTGAATAATTTGTTTTTGCACAGATGAATTGTTCACAATCACACGAGGGAAGAAAGAAAGCTATTTATTTCGACTGGAAATCTCGATCTTCTCTGTGGCAGTCAGTGCTGTGTTCAGCCATAGCCTCCATTTCATTGTTCAGCCTTGTAGATATCAAGGTGAATTCAATTTCAGACTGATCTCAGACGAGATAGTTTTTCGAGTGGCGGCCTGCCGGTATTGATTGGGTGCCACGCAGTTCACTCTTTCTCTCTCCGAATCTTGCGGCAGCAGCAATTACCTTCCCACCCTCCACCTATCATCCCTCGCTCCCTAATTCACATCTTCAGCGTGAAATCTCTCTGCGTCTCCCTCCATCCCCGTCTCTCAGACTGGCGGCTGCATTCGCTCTCGTTTTGTGCTCAGCAATCAAATCAGGTGAACAAAGCGTGACTCCAGAAATCGGCGGCAGCGCAAACAAAAGGATGTGACATCGTCAGCCCTCAGACTGCAGAGGGAAACAGATGAACAGGAAACAACCAGCGCCTGTGCCAAACACCACGGTAACACTGAAAATACACCACAGCCTCAAACCAATGCAAATGATTCGTAATTAAAGCAACAGTCAACTCTAAAAATGAAGATTCTTATCTAAAGATCAGGGTGTTCAAAGACGAAAAACAACCAAAAAGTGGTGCATACGGCTTGTGCTCTATATTATAGAGCAGTGTTTCTCAGCCGTTCTGAGTGGGTCGCGGAGTGTGCGGCCAAAGAAACGACATCAACAACAAAAAAACGTAATTCTAAATGTTTTTCTGATGCAAGACTTTTATTTTAAAAGACGTGTATGACAGCTGCAGTTTAAGTAAAGAGTGCCCGAGAAGAGCGCGCTGTCCCGATTCAGGCTTAATGTTAGTGTCATAACTTATTTTCGTAACTTATGAAATAAAAAGTCTCTCACCTCAGAAAAGCGAACTATCCTATCCTGTCAGACGTTATACTGTGCTCGTAGCGCGCACTCTTCTATAGAATGCGCGAACGTGGCACCGCGCTGTATATCACTTCACTAAAGCGCTGAAACTACGAGCATGCAACGCGTGAAATAAAAGTTCAGTACTGATAAATCACATAACTGGTACTGCGTGTGCTAGCTGGGAAGGATTTGCATGCCGGTATGATATTCATTCTATTCAGGAGCAGATTCCACGTTTCATTAACGGTTCATATTAGTAAATGTATATTCACCATGGTAACTGTTGTTTCCATAACCCAAAAATACCATGCTATTTTTACTTTGTGTCATTTTGTATATATATATATATATATATATGTTTAAATGACTGTGGTGGCTCATACCAACTTAATTGTATGAACAAAAACTAGTTTGGGACTGCTATTTAATAGCCTTACCTTATAGGCTGTTTATCCAGTATTAATCATATTCTAAACTTAATTTTTGTGAAATTTTGATTGTGAAGAAATTATGACCATGGGAAAACGTGGGTCCCAAGGCCAAACCAAATACAGTCAAACAAATAGGAGCAGTGTGAGGAACAAACTGACATTAAAACACACAGGTTCCTGTCCAGAATTTAGAAATGATGTGTCAACGTTCAGTTACTACACATGGGCGAATCAATGGCTTTTCGGGTGTTAATGACGTCAATGTGGTTAATCGATGTGTTTTTCAAAGACTAAGCTACTAACCGTTTGGTTACATCCCATTACTGAAGGTTTTATGGGGAAGTGTGAATATAATGGCATACTGAGGCGGATTGTAACGTGTTGTTGTTGTTGTTTGTGTTGAATGAGGTGTCAGTCTGTTTTCCTGCTGGCCTTTGGCACCGATCAATGATTCAGCTGCCAAAAGACGCTGAGGGGTTTTTTGCAAAGAAGGATTTTATCTTAACAAATATCAGACAGATGACAGACCTGCGACAACAAAAGCATCGACATGCAGATACTAATGACAGCACACGTGCTATAGTCACTCAGAGGGTCGGAAATGGAGAACTGTTCTTAAAGGGATAGTTATCCCTAAAAAGGAAAATTGTCATAATTTACTCACTGTCATGTCGCTACAAACCAATAAGACTTTGGCTAATCTTCGAAGATATTTTTAATGAACCTGAGAGACTTCTGTCTTTCCACTGAAAGTCCATTGAAGCCTTGTGAAGAGATACGATCACTTTATATAACAATGATTGAAAATCATATATGGAGTGCATCATATATGTGACCCTGATCCACAAAACCAGTAATAAGGGTCAGTTTTTTGAAAATGAGATTTATACATCACCTGAAAGTAGAATAAATAAGCTTGTTAGGATCGGACAATATTTGGCTGAGATACAACTATTAAAAAATCTGGAATCTGAGGGTGCAAAAAAATCTAAATATTGAGAAAAATCACCAGTTGTCCAAATTAGGTCCTTAGCAATGATCAAAAATGAAGTTTTTATATATTTACAGTAGAAAATTTCTTCATGGAACATGATCTTTACTTAATACGATTTTTGGCATAAAATAAAAATTGATCATTTCGACCCATACAAAGTATTTATGGCTATTGCTACAAATATACCTGTGCTACTTATGACTGGTTTTGTGCTCCAGGGTCACATATGGTATACAATTTTAATTTTTGAGTGAACCATCCCTTTAAGACCCATTTTCACCAAGGGGGACATTTATAAAAAGATTGACAACTGACAGCCAATTAGAATCATTTAAAGCATTTAAAGCAGCAGATGACAAAACTGTAGAGTGCTTATAATAAACACAATGTTATTGTGCATTGGTGTGGGTGCTAACATAGTTATCATCTTTGATTTGAACGGGCTTTTATTCATAACAGATTCAATTTACAAAAGAAAATGGAGTAGAAAAATTTGCATGATGTTTGGTTACTTTATTTTTTAACAGCTGCATTGCTACATCAACAAACATACAACACAATCAGTGTAGTCCAAACCACCAATCGATTACTCTTGTGAGAAGGTTATTTTCTTTTAAACGAATCAGTGATAACGATTTAAGGCCCGTGCAAACCAAGAACGATAACTGTAAGGATAGTGTTTGAACCAACAGACAATAATGTTCTGTTTATCTTAAATGAGCGATGCAGTTTTGTCAGCTGCCTCTTTAAATGCTCAAGCTCTTTAAACTCTGGATCCTAATAAAGATATTGTTCCTCTGTGTTGTTGTTATATATATATCTGTGATGCGGGCTTTCCTATTCTCATAAAATTATTAAAACTTCATAGTTAGAATTTATCAGTGTGAAGTGAATGTGCACTGAGCCTCTTGGATTATTGATTTGAATCTGTCTAATGACTCACTGAATCAGTCAGAACTGCATCATCCAAAAGTTTCAGAAGCCCGAGTAAGATTTTAGAGACCATTGGTGCCAGTGGTTTCCGTGATCTACTAAGGCTTATGATGCTTTTGGGAAAAGCAGCCCAGAGCAATTGTTGACTTACTCGTTGAACTGTGAGTCATTAGTTTCATTATTACATTTAGATTTATGCATTTAGACTTACAGTGCATTCAGGCTATACATTTTTTATTTTTTTTTATCAATATGTGTGTTCCCTGGGAACTGAACCCACGACCTTTTGCGCTGCTAACACAACGCTCTACCACTGAGCCACAGGAACATCATTATGTCCAATTTGAACCCGGGAACTGTTACTGCGCTGTTAATGCTCGTCAATTCCTATTCTTATTACCCATTATTCCTTCTTTTCACTCAGAGATGCACACATTTATACACTCACAAACCCTCAGAAATCAGACACGCGCCACACGGGTGCCCTGTGCCGCCCACTGTGCCATCTTTAGCTCTAATTAAGTAGCCGGGGTGAGTTACAGGGCTATTGTCCACCTGAATTAGTCATAAAACAAGATCACATTAATATTTAATAGCAGTCCCGAGCAAGATGATAGTAGAGGTAAGGAGAGCGCTATGCTCTTTCACTAATGTATTACATTTTGAATACAGCCATCAGCTCCGGCCAAACATGAAACATCAACAAGCCAATCAATATTTCGGTGTATTTTTAGAGTTTCCTGTCAATAACAGCAGCGTGATGCCATGCAAAACACAAGCACATGCTGTGTAACCCAGATCTATCCCAATTGCTCCATCAATACGCATTTAATACAAATAAACCAATTAGCTTCGATGGGCAGCCATTTCACATGTCTGTGTTGTCTGTATCCATAGCCCGTATTAACTGTAAGTGAAGACAACAGGCAGCAGGGAGTATTGGCTTTCAAGAAGAACGATTGTTTTGAACATTGACACATACATGTTCACCTGATCACAAACGCAGGGTAATGCAACGCTGGTGGCAGGCTGGAATACAAATCCTGAAACCCTAGTTACCATGGCAGCATCCCAAACCAATTCCATACCATTCCTAATTTAGAACACAATGCATGAATCTCCAAACATTCTAAAGTGGCATATCTAGGACTACCAGACCACTGCAACATATTCCAGACCACCAGGTTGGAATTCAAAGCATGAAGCTCCTCAGTTACCATGGCAGCATCCCAAGCTAATATATACAAGACTGTTCCGGGTAATACAACATATGAATCCCAGCAGTTAGGCCTATTTAACCAGCATTTCTAGGATCTATCACACCAGTATACTCACAACATCCAGCAATACAACAATATTATATTCCCTACAATGGCAATTCTCGTTGTCTAATATTGGATCTACAAATAAGTGACCAATTTGGGGAGTAATAACAATACAATAAAACATAAATATATGTTTCAATATTGCTCAAAAGAATAATATCCGTCATTTGCTATCCTTTACTCCAATGTTTTCCAGAACATCAGGTTGGAATACAACACATCAAACTCTACAATTACCAATGGCAGCATCTCAAACCAATAGAATACAATGCATGGATTTTTGCACGTGCTAAACCAGCATTTCTAAGGACGTACCACACCAATATATTCCCAACAATGTAACATTGCAAACATACATTTCTTACTATATACAGGATGAAATGCAATGTATGAATGGGATAACCTCTTTAAATAGGCAGATATATTTTTCCTGATATTTACATCCAACTTTATCGGTTCTTAGTTTGTCAATATTGGGTCTACCGATAAATTAAATATTTTGGGGCTAATACTTCTATATCGCCATACTCCAATATATAATATACTTCCATGTTTTCCAGAACAGCAGATGGGAATACAAAACATGAAGGTCAACCGTTACCACAGCAGCATCCCAAACCAATTCCACACCATACAATTTCATTCCATTTTAAATTTAGAATATGCATGAAACCCTGACACACTAAACCAGCATGACATCAATCTATACCCCAAAAATCCAGCATTTCAAACACTTATTTTAGACCATTCCCAGGACGGAATACAATGCATGAAATTCACTAGAATTATTTCTCTATCAAGGGGAAATAATTTCCCCATATTCACAACCAGCTTATTCAGTTCTTAGTTTGTCAATATTGGGTCTACCAATAAATAGCCTAATTTGGGGAAAATACTACTAGTAATAACAACAACAATTAAAATAATAATTATTATTGCTGTTTCTGCTAATGCAACTAATAATAATATCTGCATCAATACAGGTCATTAAAAAAAACAATATCGGTATTCATTAGTCCGATATTTTCCAGAACAGCAGGTTGCAACACAAAGCATGCAGCTCTATATTCCACAAATATTAGACAAATATTCCAGACCACTGACAGGCTGCAATACAATACATGAAGCCCTGCATGTCTGAACATTTCACCTCCAGCTCTTTGTTAAGCAGAAGTTGCTCTGGTTGTTTTTACCGCACTGTCGTGTTCAGATTCAACCACCGATCATTGTTCGTATCGCTTTCGCTGCAAACCGCGGCACATATTGTATTGTGCTGAAATCTGTCCAGGCTAATTTTATTCCTTTGATTATATCTAGCTGTATTCGCTATCGTATTCCCTCCAGCTTTAACTCAGTGTGTTGTCCTTTATGTGGATAAATGTCAAGAAAAACCTCGAGCATTACCCGGCGGTGCACCGCTGCTTCCCTGCACGGAGAACAGGCGCCTTACCTCGGCACGCAGCTCGGCGACGATCGGTCCACTTCCCAGGTGGCGTACAGGTTCATGTGCACCGGCCGATTGGAGGTGATCGCCACCGGTTTGGAGGGCTGCGGAGACGGTACGCCTCCAGTCCTCGGGAGCCCTCCCCGCTCCGACATGCTGGAGGAACCTTATGTTTGAAAACAATGAAGGAAAACCCGAATAAAACGGCTGTTTGTCGGAGCGCCGACCCTCTACTGCAGCACAGTCATCCGTCCACGAGGACCGAGGCTCGACGCACGCTGCGTTGCTCTTCAACCCACCGTTCACCGTCAAAGTCGCTGCGAATGTTTCTCAAGTTGGCTACGTTAGTTGTTTATCGTTGCAGGAAGCGGAAATTTCTTTTTTGCTCGCAGAGAAGCGCCACTGCCGAAGAGCAACGCCTCTTGTGAAAGACGAGCCCTCATAACCAACCCTTGAGAGAGAGAGAGAGAGAGAGAGAGAGAGAGAGAGAGAGAGAGAGCGGGGAAATATCTGGCGTTTTTTTGTCCTGCGAAATAAGAAAAATCACAATATAATTTAAGATTTTAGTGGCTTGCGGCTGTCACCTTATAATATTTATAAGGAAATGTTTACATAGCATGCATGCATAAATAAATAAAATAAATAAATAACACGTTTAACCAAAAATATATATATATGAACAGTTTGTATAAAAAAGTTATATTTATATTGTGCTATAATTTATAGTGCTGTCAAAAGATTAATCGCGATTAATAACATCCAAAATAAAAGTTTTTGTTTACACAGTATATATGTGTGTACTGTGTATATTTATTATGTGTATATAAATAGACACCCACACATGTATATATTTAAGAAAAATATTTTACGTTTATATAGTAAATATATTTTAATATTTTATAAATTGTTTGAATATAAATATATACATGTAAATATTTTCGAAATATATACTGTAGGCTATTTGTGTGTATTTATATATACATAAAAATATTCACAGTACACACATATATATTATGTAAATAACTTTTATTTTGAATGCATTAATCGTTTGACAGCACTAGTTAAAGGCTAATATTTGCATTATGTTATATATAGAGAGAGAGAGAGAAAGAGAGAGATCAAATTCCAGCCTATCAGAAATACACTAATTTTATAAATATAATTAATGCTATATAATAAATGTTATAAATATATCCAAAATATACTTATCTTCTAAATATAATTAATGTATATATAATAAATAAACATTTAACATATTTATAAAATCAGTTATGTCCTTTTACCTGTGGACTTTCAGCATGTCATGCAGCTTTATTTTTTAATTAATTAATTAATTAATTAATCTATTTATTAATTTATTTTGTAAATCTATGAATAAAGAATAATCCAAAATATTTAACATTTAACAATTCAATTCAATTTACTTTATTGTCATTGTACATAGTACAACAAATTTTTGTCTGGTGAGTCTCAGTTAGAAAACTAAACAAAAGAAAGAACCAACAACTGAAATCAATCAACGATAAATAATAAACAGCAGCAGTTACAGCAAAATAGAGTGCAAAGTATGTCTTAAGCTTGAGGGTGTGAGTGTAAAGGGTGTAACAGAGGTCACAACTCTTGAAAAGTGTCTGTTTATGTGTGTTTTCATCGTCCTGTATCTCTGCCCAAAATATTAGACATTAAGATTCAGATTCTCACACATACTATTCTACACAATATATGGAATAGGGCTAAATGTTCTACAGTATATAGATATAGATATTAAGTATCTAACAGAAGTGAGCACACCCCTCACATGTTTTGTAATTATTTTATTATATCTTTTCATGTGACAACACTGAAGAAATGACACTTTGCTACAATGTAAAGTAGTGAGTGTACAGCTTGTATAACAGTGTAAATTTGCTGTCCCCTCAAAATAACTCAACACACAGCCATTAATGTCTAAACTGCAGGCCACAAAAGTAAGTACACCCCTAAGTGAAAATGTCCAAATTGGGCCCAAAGTGTCAGTATTTTGTGTGGCCTTAACACTCTTGGGCAAGGAGTTCACCAGCCCTGCGGCCCAGTCTCCGAAGGGAGGAGATCATGCTCTGCTTCAGTATGTCACAGTACATGTTGGCATTCATGGTTCCCTCAATGAACTGTAGCTCCCCAGTGCCGGCAGCACTCATGCAGCCCCAGACCATGACACTCCCACCACCATGCTTGACTGTAGGCAAGACACACTTGTCTTTGTACTCCTCACCTGGTTGCCGCCACACACGCTTGACACCATCTGAACCAAATAAGTTTATCTTGGTCTCATCAGACCACAGAACATGGTTCCAGTAATCCATGTCCTTAGTCTGCTTGTCTTCAGTAAACTGTTTGCGGGCTTTCTTGTGCATCATCTTTAGAAGAGGCTTCCTTCTGAGACAACAGCCATGCAGACCAATTTGATGCAGTGTGCAGCGTATGGTCTGAGCACTGACAGGCTGACCCCCCACCCCTTCAACCTCTGCAGCAATGCTGGCAGCACTCATACGTCTATTTCCCAAACACAACCTTTGGATATGACGCTGAGCACGTGTACTCAACTTCTTTGGTTGACCATGGCGAAGCCTGTTCTGAGTGTCCTGTTAAACCGCTGTATGGTCTTGGCCACCGTGCTGCAGCTCAGTTTCAGGGTCTTGGCAATCTTCTTATAGCCTACGCCATCTTTATGTAGAGCAACAATTCTTTTTTTCAGATCCTCAGAGAGTTCTTTGCCATGAGGTGCTATGTTGAACTTCCAGTGACCAGTATGAGAGAGTGAGAGCGATAACACCAAATTTAACACACCTGCTCCCCATTCACACCTGAGACGTTGTAACACTAACGAGTCACATGACACCGGGGAGAGAGAATGGCTAATTGGGCCCAATTTGGACATTTTCACTTAGGGGTGTACTCACTTTTGTGGCCAGCGGTTTAGACATTAATGGCTGTGTGTTGAGTTATTTTGAGGGGACAGCAAATTTACACTGTTATACAAGCTGTACACTCACTACTTTACCTTGTAGCAAAGTGTCATTTCTTCAGTGTTGTCACATGAAAAGATATAATAAAATATATACAAAAATGTGAGGGGTGTACTCACCTCTATGAGGTACTGTATATAAATATGTGTGTGTGTGTGTGTGCATTTAGCAGACGCTTTTATCCAAAATGGCTTAAAATATATGATGTGTTTAAAGGTAGCGCAGGGTAAGAGGCCCATTGGATGTCATTTTCTCCTAAAATACAGCACAACAAAACCCACAGCAGCACTTTTCTAAAAAGTGCCACAGATAATAATAGTTTAGCGTAAATGGAGGGATGGATTTGTTGATAGATGTGTAAAGTGTGACCATATTTGTTGTTCCAGTAACAATGGAGATTTATTTATGATATAAACATGAACTAAAATTGTAGCTGTAAGAAATACACCATTCAATAACAAATAACAGAACCCACTGATAGAAAATACAATTAATACAATTTTATAAATTGCCAAAAAGTGACTGAAATCAAGTTACATTCTTTCACGTTTTCTTTGCTAAAATTGTCTTACTCAATCATAATGCACTTCAGGAGCAGATAAAACACATTCAGACCCGCTGAACCGTCATTAAGAATTCATGAATTATTGATGGTTTTCAATGTGGGTCAACTTTGAGTTTCTCGGGACAACAGGAGGGTTTAGCACTGCCAGAACAACTCATCGTCGTGAGTTTGTTCACGTCTGATGGATTTATAAATGTCAGATATACAGTAAATCCACAGTAGAACTGCTTCATTCATATCTGTCTCAAACACAACAACAATGTCAGTGACAATTTTGACATATTTTATATTACCGGTATATGTTAAGATATAAAATGTTCTTTCAGTGAATTTGAGTGAATGTGTCACATAGCTGTAATTTTTGCCACAAATTGTGCTTTGGAAAATTATAAATTTGAGTCATAATTGATGCAAGTAAAAATTATGAGATACAAATTTAAATTATGAGATATAAAGTCAAAATTATAACATAAAAATGTGAAATTATGAGATTTAAAGTCAAAATTATGAGATAAAAAGATTATCTCGTTGACGTTTTATTAAATGTTGTGTACATCTCATTATTAAGTTAAATCATTAAACTAAAATATTAAATTATTTAATGTATTATTAAATAAAAATAAGTTCTGTTTTGGACACTGAGTTTGTCTCAAATATAATGCAATTATTTAATCAGCCGGCGCAAGTCAAAATGTCCAGTTTACATGCCTCGGAATAAACATACAATCCATCACGACAGACACTTCAGGTCATTTTAGGACAACACTAACTTAGTGCTTAGTTGAGCTGGTCATGTGATCAGCCACATTATAATGAGCCTGGATTATATGACAGTGATCCCGTCCTGTCCTAATATACACACGTCCATGTCACCAGGACTGAGGGTCAGTCAGAAACGACCCCTGTGTCACAGCAGGTCACTGAGATTAGAAAGGTGAAAGCATCATCTAAACACCTGCTGTTTAGTCACACATTTCCAGGCAAACAGATATTATTTGTCCGGTGAGCAATGGGAACCCCACGGAGGCGGCTGGTGATGAAAGCACATCTATATTTATCAGCTCGTTCACCTCGCGGGCGTCTGATGGAGAGAATATGACCAGCTGATGCTGACCAACGCATGACACAGCTGGGATTCTCCTGAGACGTGTGTGTGTGTGTGTGTTTCTGAACCTCGGGCTTGTGTTGCGTTTATGACTTTGTCAGCATCCTTAGGCTGTACTCGTTAAGAGATGATGTTGTGCGATTGAAACGGAAGGTAAGCACCCACGCCTGTGGGTTTTAAATCAAACCGCTAATTAGTTGAGTCATTACAATCTGGCTTTGAAAACGCTGGATGTACTGGTTTGCATTACAGTTTAGTCATGCACAAGTGCATTTATGTGCTTGTAAAGTTGAGGAATACAAAAAGAGTGTCAAACTTTTATGTGAAAAGTATGGAAGCCCACTTCTGCCATATAAGGAAAAAAAAAAAAAACATGCTTTGGTAAATCATAATTCTGACATTATTCAGCATGCTATTGGCATTATTGACATGAGTCGTAATGATGAGATAAAAAGCTGAAATTGTCAAAATTATGACAAACAGTAAATAAAGAAAATTTAAATTTAAGTCATGATTATGACAAAAAAAAAAAAAAGAGAAGTCGATTATGAGGTAAAAAAAAAAATCATAAATCAAAAATCAAATTATGAGATAAAAGTTGAAATTATGAGTCATAATTATATATTTTTTTTCTAATAGGCCTAAGTTCAATTTCAAAAACTTTTAGGTTAACTTTTTGCCATAACTGACCTTCTATTTTTTCATTTTTTTTTCAGAATTTCTACTTTTTATACTGTAATTGACTACGCATAACTTCACCTTTTTGACTGTCATAAGTGATTCCTTTTCTCTTTTTTTTTTTTTTTTTAATCTCCTACTGATAACTTAGTATCTTACAATTTAGATTTTTTGTCATAATTATGACTTAGTATCTCATAATTGACTTTCTATCTCGTAGTTGAATTTGTCAAGATTTCTACGTTTTATATTCACTTTCTATGCCATAACGGACTTCAACTCATTTTTTGTCATTATTTAGAATTTGTCATAACTGACTTTGAATCTCAATTCAAGCTTAATTCATTTCGCCATAACTCCTATTTTTATCTCATATTGATGACTTGTATCATAATTGTGATTTACCAAGGCGTGATTTTTTCATTTGTTCTTCTGTGGCAGAAATGGGTTTCCATAAGGAAATGTGACTGACGTTTAAGGTGCAAAACTCACTTCAATGAGTACCAGCACATCTTCCTGAATAAAACTCATGTCTCACTCATCAGAAATCACCAAGCAAATGAAGACCTGAGATGATATTCGAGGCTTTAAAATGAAGTCAGTGTTTGGATGATGTCTGGAATGTTGCAAATTGGATCTTGCCCACAAATGAGACATGTTTGAGCTCATTCAGATGGCGTGTTTGACAGGAAACGAGTGTGTTGTTGTCTGAGACACGGTGTTTGAGTGTTCGTCTGCTCTCGACTGAGGTCAAGAGGCAGTGAAAGTGTTATGTAGGTCAAAACAAATCCCAGACATCAGGTGACGGTCAGACTTCCTGACGAGACTCTCACTTGCCCCCTGCTGGCCTGAGCGGCTCACTGCAGACTGAAGATTAAACCTCAAATGCGTTACAAATAAATACCAATTTTTACAGAGGTTCAAGGTTAATCAATAGGGATGTTACAAAGTCAACACTCACAAAGATACATTTTTTGTTAATTCAATATTTTAGAGTTGAGCATGTCTAAAAAACAATCTACTATAACTATTCCTTAGTCGATTAAACCTAAAAAAGAAAAGAAAAAGAAAAGTGGGTGAAATATTAAAGAAATAAAACACTAACATCAGTTTGTCATGGACTGGTATTTTATTTACAAAAACATCGAGCATAAATGAAAAATGTCCCTCACTGTCATGTGACGTACAAACACAAGGGCGCTTCTACACAACATCAGCAGTTTTAAAAGAGTAAGAAATGAAGGATGAGAAGGGCTGGCGTCCCACAGCTCACCGCAGGGCTAGAACTTGAACTCTTTGTATTTCTTCGCTCCAGAGCGCGTGTCCTGAGGCTGCGCCTTGCGCTTCTTTTGCTGCAAGGAAGACACAGAAGAACAATATTTCAGGAAACACTGGTAAAAACACACTAACCATTTACAAAGATTATACACAAAACACCTTAGTTTCTCAGAGACATTTAAACTGGCTTGACTTCAGTGCAGAAATTAATATGGTGATTTTTTCAAAAACATTTTATTATAGCATCTTTTGCAAAGCATTTCAAAAATATGTAGGGGTCATATTTAGCTTAAATCAAAAGTTAGAAAAATTTGGTGTGAAGACGAGAAAACCTGTTTAGAGTTATAGAATGTAGCGATTTTCATGGCAATTAAGCAACATTGTGATGACAAAAAATAAAGAAAGAAAAAAACAATTATAAAAAATGTCTGATTACTTATGTACAAATATATTAAATAAACTATTATAAAAATTAAAGTAATTGTATAATTGTGTATTATAAGAATATATTTATAAATTGTTTACAAAGTGTGTATACAATCAATTGTGCATATGCTAAAATGAACTGCATAAAGTAAAAATATATTTGGAATATAAAAAAATAAATGAATAAAATTATACAAAAAAGTATAAAAGTGAAATAAAAGGTACATCATAGCAGAATGATCATTTAATTGGCTGATTTTGTTTATATGTCTTCATTTTGCAGATGCTTTTGTCCACAGCAACTAACAAATAAGGAACACCATAAGGAATGTCATATTAATGAATGTTTTTTTAAGCTGTTTAACGAGAATTATGAACAAAGCTCATAAGACATCCATTATGCAAAACAATAATGGAAATGTGGAGGATAAAATGCAAATTGACCTTAAAAATAAGCTTAAATTAATGCACTAACTCAAGATATAACTTCCTGTTTCTTTGTTTTTGCCGAGATATGATCAGAAGGTTTATGATTGGCTGATGCATTTTGGAACTCACCTTCTGTTTGGCGGCGTGTTCGGCCACCATGTCGCTGAAATCCTCTTTCTCCACCTGCTGCTCTCTGACGTGCTCCTCGTACTTCTGCGTCATGGCCATGGGGTCCAGCTCCAGCTCCTCGGGTGCCAGAGCCACCTCCACCCCCTGAGAGTCTCCGCCCAGCCCCGAGACTCCGCCCACCTTACGGCTCGTCACCGTCTACATGGACCAAACAATCAGAGGGGAATCAGCAAGTAAACATGAGACAAACATTTGTCCACTGGTTTCGACTGCACAAACAAATCTGCGGTGATATAAACGGTATATAGTTGACATTTCCACCACCCAGCTGGTGCTCGTTTATCTCTCACTGTCATTTTAAATGCAAATGAGTGCCATATGGATGGAGTGATTTGCATGTGATGGCTGTGAGAGATCTAATGGAGATGTGAAGTCAGTGCTCCCGCAAAGGTCATCTGCCATCTATCACTGAAATCAACCAGACACAGAGAACGAGGCGGATGCTGTCTGGCTGTGAGGTTAAAGGATTACTCTAAACACACAAACCAATATGCATTTCTGCACCGGTTCATCTCTAGTTTATTAATGCATCTGGTTTTGTTTTTGAATATATAAATGGGAAGATGATGCATAACAGGGCTGGATATTGAAAGATTTCATGATTCGATTAAAGTCTGATTTGATATGGATTCATTTAGATGTGTATCCGGTTGTGTCAAGATTTTCTCTCAACTAATGCTGTAAACTATACAAGGAAGCATGTCAGGTGGTACATTGCTACAATATTAAGGGTTACAATTAACTCAGTTTGCTTTTTTTTTTTTTTTTAGCTATAATCGACCCTCAGATTTAAAAAAAAAAAAAGTATTTAAATTATATAAAATATAAATGCATTTATATTGCATGCAATGCAGCTTTTATCTACTTTTTAATGATATAATGACGTTTCTACTCAAATTCCTTATTTAAATATAAACATTTAAATGTTGGCTGTCATAGTTTTCATGACAGATTTATTCAAATATACATGAAATAATGAAGACTCGCTGACAGGTTAAGTGAATATAATGAATGTAATATAAATATTTATAAAAATTATCCGAGTTTTTTTTTTTCTATTCTAGTAAATGAGTTTATAGACTGATTTTCTGAGGAAAATGTTAAGTGACATTGTTCACAAGCTGTTTTTTTTGACGTCTTTATGCGGCTGAAACATTGATTGAGCAATTATGAAACATTAAGTTTTGTTTCAACACCTGATGTTCACTCATGTTTATTTCATGCAATAACTAGCAGTAAAGATGAAGAGATAATCGTTCCACGTGCCACTTGAACTGACGTGCTATAGCAATCCTTCATGCCACATTAAAGACGGTCAAAACCATATGTATCATTTGTATTTTGTGGTATAATCGATAGAATTTGAAAGATGAGACTTTGTTTCAAATCAAAAGTATCATGTCATCTTACTGCGATTATTGGATGACAGGTGCTAAAAGTGGATAAAATGTGATTTGAAACTGGACTGGAACTGATATTGATTCATTAAATCCATCCCTAATGCATAACAAGTGCATTGTTTTAAATCAACTAGGATTTTTAATTTAAATGTATATGGATGTTAAAATGAAAGCGTGCGTTTAGGTCCTGTACCAAGAATTTATCAAACCAAAACTGATCTGAGAAACTGAACAGCCCTATGCAACACACAGCCGTACCGCAGTCATGTCGTAGATGTGTGTGGATGCCATCATAGCGGCCCCGACCGGTCCCGTCCTCCTCTCCGGCAGCACCGTGAACAGCTGAGGCGTCTCATTTCTGAAAACACACACAAACAGGAGTTACATAAGCAGCGATTTATCAGACGCTTTCATCTTAAGTGCTCGAGGAACGATCCTGATAGCTCACCAAACATCACCTTGCAGAGCTCAAACCTACAGCCTGATGGTTAACAGCCCACATTTCTAACCGCTATAACACACATTAGGCACAAATGTCACTGGTTCTCACAATGTGGCTTCTGCAACACTAGAGGAATAATCAAGCCAGCATTGCCGTATGAGGCCTGTCAGCGCACTCACAAAGAGTATAAACACAATGAGTCACAATGTACTGCTGGACTAATTAACCCTATAAAGCCTACTCTATCATACTTGATACATGAATTAAGTCTCTAAATGATCAAAAATTTGCTGAAAACCTGTTGCACAATCTGCTACATGCCCTCTGTGATCTGATTGATAGTTTAGACTTTTTTAATCAAGTAAAAGGCCTTTTAGTGTAAATGTTCATCTTCAGCTCGTCCTTCACAATGTGAAATCTTTACAGATTTTCATAAAGTAAATGCAAAAATAACTATACTTTTCGCAATATTTCAAGATGAACTTGCTGGACTGAATCAACTTAGGTTTACTTGATTATCCATCTTTTTTCTATTTTTTTCCCCCAGTGAGTATCAAATATGATCTTGAGGCTTTTGTGGAACATTTATTTGTTCATCTCTCGATCATTGTATTGCACTCCATTATATGTTTTGAAACCACAGCTTTGTTTATAAAACTAAGCATTAATATCATTTAAATAACAGCATCTGCACCAATTTGCATATTTTTTTCCCCTCCAAACATGAGCTCCATATTCTCAATATATCGCTGTATGAGCCATAAAGGCCTGATGCATCAAATATGATATATAAAAATGCTAACTTTCACATTTTATCTAAAAGTTAAAAAATTTATTTCATGAGCAGATGATTAGTGAATAGGGTCTTAAATTTGGCTCTGCTCCTCACATAAACTTGTATTTGCTCACAGACACTCACCCGTCCATGGCCTCTTCGATCTTCTTCTTCCTGAGCTCGATGAGCTCTGGAGTCTCCATGCCGGCAGGAACGGAGGAGAAGCCGCCCGGAGTGATCAACCCGCTGTCAAAACAATGAGAGAACAGACATCTGTGAGCCCTCATGTCTCAAACACACGCGAGCCAATCAGAGACAGACCCTGAGATAAACAGCACCTGTCTGCAGGTGTGAAGAAGCCCGTTTCATCTGGTTTCTCCTCCTCGCTCTCCTCCTCCTCCTCTTCCTCAGATGACTCTTCATCAGACGCCTCCAGCTCGCCCCACGTGGCTCGATCTACTTCCTCCTCCTCTGCTTTGGCCTGTCAACATTATCAGGCAAACCAAACAACAGAATCAAACACTGCAGGAATGAGAAGACGTAATATAAATAGGAAATTTGCAGTTCTATCTCCTCACAATGAATTTGACTAAAATTACACTTAATATTGTGTAATATTAAGAACACCAGTTTAGTAAAAGCAGTAAGGCACGTTTGCTTCTCAGAGGCTGCAGTATCTAGTATTTAAATATGACTGTATATTCAGGACGTGATTTGGTAGTTTGCTCACATGGAAGTCTATGGCGTTGGTTCCAAACACGTCTCCATACAGCGGTCTGCCCGTCTCGTCCACAGGAGGTTTACCCCAACCGCCCGCATGATACCCAAACGAACAGCCCTGAAAGAGAGAGACACACCTAATTAGCAAGATATCACTGCTTTATATGACCACTACACTAATGAGCTTTGCACTCTAGAACAGTTTTAATGAATGTCTTGTAAGTCAGATCCTCTAATGGAGACTGATGCACTTTTGTTAGATTTGTTAGATCATTAGATTGGTGTTACACGTTACTTTATACCTGATTACAGCCAAAAGTCACTGCTGGAAGTATTAACTGTGAAAAATTCTAATTGCATATTGCAGACAAACTACATGGTTTGTCACTTTGACTAATGAACTTTAAAATGATCATTTTGTTGAGATCACACTCACAAAGAGTCATTTCTAGCCAAAGAAATGCACAAATAAACAAAATATACAATATTAATGTTAAACAGTAATATTAAAATGATTTGAATACATATATATTTAGCAATTTTAAGAAAAATAAATAAATAAATAAATATATATATATATATAAATATATATATATATATATATATATATATATATATATATATACATATATATATACATACATACACACACACACACACACTATAATCACACAATTTCAGAATCTAAAACTAAGCATAAGCAACGTAAACATACTCATATACAAACATATATACAGTAGGCCAATATATATTATTACCTTGTAATAAAATGTATTATAGAGCAGAAAATGCATCAATTTATGAAACATCTCTCTGATTTAACTATTCTGGCAACTGCAACTATGAAAGTGGGCAAATATTGCAGACAATTATGCTTAATTGAGAGAAGCAGAAATTGTGATCATAAATAAAATTATTCATCATACACACATGCAATCTTTGTACTTTATAAAATAAAAATGCACAAAAGCGTAAATTAAATTGAAGTTAGTTTTCCAATGATAAGAGCAATCACGCAAAGTGTTGCTCATAAAAGTAGCATTTCTCAATACTTTTTTTCCCGTCTGTGTTTGAGTGTGTGTCTGACCTCAGGGATGGGGGCGTTGAGGCCGGGGATCTTCAGGTTTGGATACGAGGGTGGAGGTCCGTATCTCTGCATGGCGATCAGCCACGGCGGAGGAACTTTATGAGAGTTCTGTGGAGACAAACATTTTAAAAGCACAGCTAAAATTACACAAAGAATGACATAAGCGTCTGAACAGCTCTCCTGCACTTTCACAGAACAAAAACAACAGTTGCTTTGTGCAAAAAGGAAATGCTTTGTTGTGTAAAGCAGAGCAGGATGAAGCACTCACAGGTCCTGTGGGCATCCCGAGAGCGATTCGCAGTTCACCGGACAGATCGCCTGGTTTCTTCTCCTTCAGCCGCGTTTCGAACTCTTTACCCTGACACACAACCACCAGACTAGAGTTAATCATGCTCCACGAAGCGCCATCATAACTGACATAAACATCAGCTAACGCAAGCGCACCTCATAATACAGGTCACCGTGTATCGTGAGCTTCGGTTTGATCTGCCATTTGAAGAAGGCATCGTGCAGCTTCTGGTAGTCGATGTCGATCTTTCCCATCTTGGGCCGAACCTTCTCTCTCATTTTGGTCTTCATGGTTTTGGCGTCTTCCTACAGGAATACAGAGATGTCAATAAAGCTGACAGCAGCGGGAAATACATCAACCCAGAACGTTAATGTTTAAATTAACCCGATTCACAATATTAAAAACGTCACTCAAGCGCAGTCTCTTATGAAAACGGTGTAAGAACATGAGCTCTGAAGGCCTCATGAGCTCAAGCATCACGTTTACAGACAGAAACGAAACACTGTGCTGCTCCCCGCAAGTTTGAATTTCATTGTCTGCAATAGGCATGGGACGATAACCGGTTTCAAGGTATACCGCGGTTTGGAAAATTCACGGTTTCAAAACCACTCAAATTTCCCGTTATACCGTTCCTGCGGTATGCAGAGTTTTTTTACGTGTCGTCAAAGATGGAAAGTGCAGGACTCCCTCAGTTGTGAGCAGTGAAGAGCGTAACGAGTCACACGACTCCTCCCCCTCCGGACAGCGGTCAGTGAGAGTCACCTGTGTGTAGGATGATGGCCAAATGAGGTGAATCCCTGGAACTTTTTCCCCCGTCGAAAAAGGCGAAGTCTGCCGTATGGGAATTTCTCGGGTAACGTTGATGTTCCGTACAGATGCCGTTTTGGCGCTGATCGCCAAATAAATACTTCCAGGTCGTACACAAACGATATATCTGTGTCGTCTTCATTTCTCCCTCTTTCACCCTCAATCAAGACAGAGACCCATTCGCCGGTTGTTTCAGTGTTGAAATAAATACTATTTTGCTTGCTACCGAGGCAGATAACATACCTAATTAACTAGCTAACGTCAACTAGTTTCCTCCCTCACGTTACTTCACAGAGCGGGGAATAGCAGACTACGTTTCTGCGATTTAGTACAATAAATTTAGCTGGTATCACGTCTATAATTTTAAGCCTCCTGCCATTGTTTACATCTGTTCAAAATCACGTCATTTAAAAAAGAAACAAAACTGCTGGCTCAGGTGTCTTTGCCACTGTTTGAGTGTTATACGGAGAGAGACCGTGTGTGTGTGTGTGTGTGTGTGTGCGTGAGAGAGAGAGACACAATCGCGCACTCTCCTGATGTGTATGTGCACACATCTTTGTACCTCACCGCTCATAACTTGGACTGAAAGATGAATGTGTAGAAAGTGAGCATGTCTCCAAAAACCTTGTTGAGCTGCAGGTTTAATGACTGCATTTTTGATTTTTTACAGAAATTGTTTTGATTTATGTTTTTGATTATTGAGCTATAGGTTTAGGTTAAGTGACTGCATTTAAAAAAAATTTCATTTAGAAGGATTATTTTTTTTTACAGAAAATAATTTATTTATGTTCTGATTATTGTTGAGCTGTAGGTTTAGGCTCACTTAAAGTGACTGCACGTAATTTAATTAACAAGAATTCAATTATTTATATTAATTATTTAGCCTGACATGTTTACCATTCCTAAATGTTCTATATGTTTCTTAAAAATAAAATGTATTGTGTTCAGTGGAAAAAACGTTGTTTTTCACCCAGACATTTAAAAATAACATATTTTAGAGCTGTAATCGCAATACCGTGATATTTTTATCTAAGGTTATCATACCGTCAGAATCTCATACCGGCCCATGCCTACACATTTTTTTAAACTAACTATATCGTTAAATATAAAACAGAAAAAGTCATACTTTTTTATGACCTTGTTCAGGAACAGAATGTGCCAAGAGTAACATAACTGTATGAATAAGTATCATTAATGCATATGCATTATGCAATTATATTAAAGGCTTAGTTCACCCCTTACTACGTTTCTGGGCCTGGGAATATTGCAGTTGTGTTGCTCTCTATCGAGGGTCAGAGAGCTCTCAGATTTCATCAAAAATATCTTAATTTGTGTTCCGAAGATGAACGAAGGTCTTATGGGTTTGGAACGACATGAGGGTGAGTAATTAATGACAGAATTTTCATTTTTAGGTGAACTAACCCTTTAAGCAGTAAATATGCATATTATTGCTGCATTTAATCAAAAATACAGTAAAAACAGTAATATTGTGAAATATTATAGCAATTTAACATAACTTTTCCCCCTGTCTGAATACATTTTAAAATGTAATTTATTCCTGTGATCAAAGCTGAATTTTTAGCATCATTACTGCAGTCTTCAGTGTCAAATGATCCTTCATAAATCATTCTAATATGCTGATTTGCTGCTCGAGAAACATTTTTGATTGATTATCATCAGTGTTGCTTCATATTTTAGTTAGTGTATGTAAATGAACCCAGATTGCACCTTCTCCTGCAGGGCTTCTCTCATCTCCTGAATGCCGGTTCTCTTGATGAACTCAGGCAGCTCAAACGGAGGTTTCTCTATGCCTCTCTTGCCCTGCAGGTACTTCCTCTTGAAGCACCAGTGACGTGGCACAGGCACCGTGTTCCTGGTGGCCTTCAGGTGAACCAGCAGCTTGGGCTCCTGCGCCGTCACATCGTGCATCTCCACCACATCAGGACGAGCAACAAGCTGACAGACAGAGGACGACAAACATTATGAACCGTGATCATTCAATTTTACCTGACATTAGTTCTGAAAATAGCAATTGTTTGCCACCCTGAAATGACTTGAACATGTTATTTGAATGCTAAGTAAAATTTTTAAATGTAATGATGATATAGACGGCTTCATTGTTACACATTTCATATTAAAGGATTAGATCACCCATAGTTTGCTGATAAAACTTTAGTGTTTGTTTCTTAATCAGAACAGATTTGGAAAGATGTAGCATTACATCAGTTGTTCACCAATGGATGCTCTGCAGTGAATGGGTGCCGTCAGAATGAGAGTCAAAACAGCTGATAAAAACATCACAATCATCCACACCACTCCAGTCCATCAGTTAATGTCTTATGAAGCAAAACGCTGTGTGTTTGTAAGAAACAAATCCATATTTAACTTTAAAGGTGCAGTATGTAGTATTGACACCTAGCGGTTGAACTAGGTATTGCAGTCCAAATTTAAAATAATGGAGACATTTTTTTTTCACCCGGCCCCTCCTCCTCAGACTTGATGCACACAGGTTGCCAGATTAACGACACCAACAGGAAGGAGCGCACATGCCGATGATTGAAATTAAGTACGCTGTGTTTTCCGCCAACTGGCAACCCGGGGTGCCAAAATACAATTGGGTAAACTGGCAGCGGGCGGGTTTCACAAACAATAACAAACACAGACATTCAGGGCTGGAATACACATTTTCAAAGGAGAATAACTGACTGTAGAATTGTTTTTCAGATGAACAAGTATGTTAATTTAGCACGATTCTTAAATATCTGCAAACATATTATGGTATTTTTATGCTTTAGTAGAGTCAAAATCCTACATACAGCACCTTTAAACTGTAACTTCTGATCAAAATATCCATAACATAAATCAATAATGCATTATAATGCCCTGTTTTCCTCTCACATCAAAAACAACCCACACATTTGTTTAGAGCCGTTTTGTCTTGTAAATGTTGTTTGATCTGTGCAGGTGTCTCTCCTGATTCACACGAGATGACTTTCACTGGATTAGCATTATGCGTTATGGATTATGGACTCAATGGAAGCAACAGATTGAAATTAAAAATATCTTAATGATGGATTTGTTTCTTACAAACATGCAGCTTCTCATTTCACAAGATATTAACTGATGTACTGGAGTGGTGTAGATTACTTGTGTATTATTGTGATGTGTTTATCAGCTGTTTGGACTCTCATTCTGACGGCACCCATTCACTACAGATCATCCATTGCTGAGCAAGTGATGTAATGCTACATTTCTCCAAACCTGTTCCCAGGAAGAAAAACTCTATATCTTGAATGACCTGAGCAAATTTTTATTCATTTAACTATTTACAGTTAAAAGATATTTTTAAAAAGGCCTTGTTTTTCCTCATCATTTAATCTACATTTTAATCTAAAGGTACTGAACTCAGAGGTGGTTTTAGGAGTAATTTTGATCAAATGAAGAGAAAATAAACAGAAATGGCACATTTGTTACCTGTTTGAGCTCTGCCACCGTCAGCCTGTTCATCCTCCTCAGTTTCTTTTTGGACAACTTGGGCATGTCCTTTTTGGCTTCCTGTCAAACAGGAAATGGACGGGGGTTAGACCAGAATATCTTCAGGAAACCACAAGATCTGTAAGTGGCCTTCAACTCACATCGTCGCTGTCATCACTGTCTTTCTTCTCCAGCTCGAACCCCTTCTTCTTAAATGAAAGGATTTCTGGCTTTTCAGGCTTCTCTGGCTCCTTTTCCTTCTCCTTTTTCACATCATCTGTCAGCTGTGATAGAAAGCCATTGAGTGCCACATCCATCAAAATATGAGAGTTATTTTCAGTCTTTAAAATATCAGTCTAGGTGAATGAAGCAGGATGGATGTCAAACTGTGATGGATGAGCATGAATTATGCAGCAGATCATAAAGTTCTAAATGAAACACCAAACATTCTTTATACTTTCTCATATCAAACACAAAGTTTTGCAGTTTAATTAAAAAAAAAAATTATTTTTGGAGTTTAGGATATTTTGCGCTCTGAAAGTTAAAGTACTCATCTCAAAACATCAAGAAATGTAGCATTTTCTGACCTTGAATGCCTCAAAGATCCTCTTGAAGATGATGTAGTTTGGGTCGTAGATCGCAGGCTCCTCCGTCACGTACTCGATCTCCACCTCGGGCTCCTTGTCACGGCTCTCCTCTTTCTTTTTCTCCTCCTCCTGCTCCTTTTCCTCCTGCTGCCTCTTCTTTTTATTCTTCTTCTTCCTGTTCCTGCGCTTGCGGTTTTTCTGTAAGTAACCGAGGAGAGATTCAGTAAGAGTTTGCAGAACAGCAAGTTAGATTAATGAGAGCCCTGCAAATGCTGCTAAACACCGTGAGGATACCTACATCTTTTTTAGAAAGACCACTTTCATCGTCCTCATCCGAGAATCCACGGGAGGAATTATTCATATCCATATCGCCGGTCTCATCGTCATCATCTTCCTCTGTGGATAAAACCAGCAACAGAAATGATTATTTCTACATTGTTTGAATGCAAGCACTCTTTCTCTATCAAAAGACAATTCATGTTTTGATACAACAAATAAACTTTTCTATAATTTGATATATTCTATAGTGCAAGAGATAAGGCAGACATATGCATTAGTCATTAAAAAAATTTGCACAAGCTAAACTGTAAAAAAACAAGCTTAATTATAACCAGCACAAATTTCACTATGATTTCATTAATTCTCACACCCTCAGCTCACAAACTGGAGTCTCAAAAGTAAACTCAGTGTTTCTCCCACTGATAATTAGACTTGATGTGCTCAAGTGCTCTCATCTCATAAATATGATCATTATCGACATTAAGGGGGCGTTTAAGCATGAAATAAACCCTGTGAATTGGCAGTCATAGTGTTGCTCATAGTGACCTGTAGGGGCGATGCTGAGCTGCTCCTGCCTCATTTCCTTCAGCTGCAGGATCTTCTCCAGAGCCTGAGGAATCTTCGGCCCGATGCCAACATCCTCACCCTGCCACGACTGAACGCCAATCAAACAAGTCAAGATTAGCACAGAGACTGAGTTCATATGTCAAACCGATCATGCATTCAGGCGTTCAGGGTCTCGCACCTCTCTGGTGTCTTCTCCCGGAGGGGGCGGGACTTTCTGTCGTTGATTGGCAGATTGGAGCACCACAGAAACACCTGGAGGGGCGGGGCCACTCGGAGTCCCAACTACAGCAGGACAGAAATCATGTTCAAAGTAAAAACACCCTTATCAGTAACAGATTTGCAGGCTGCACTCATCTCAATCTAGTCTGGTTGGCGAAAGGCAAGACAGATAAGGTGAATTTAGTAAAAAATAATGTATGAAAAATAATTAACAGATATCCACCATACTCCCCATGTTGATAGAATACATTGCAAACTTTTTTTTAGCGTTACAAGTTTTCTGAAATGTTATGGTTAAATATACAATTGAGGCATTCTGTAAGTAAATATGCACTCAGTTGCATACATTTCCAGAAAATAAATCTGATCTCTGAATCATTCATTTTGAGAAAACAGCCTTTAAAAACAAGTGCTATGAATAAAATCTACAGGCACAGTGTACTAAAATATAAACTAAAATGGGTATATTGAACGTTTTCTTTCCACTAGCCTGAAACATGTTATGAAAAGCCAAATGTGTCCAAAAATCTCAAAACTAATAAGTGCATGAAAAAAAATGTGTTTGCCTGTAGTGTCTTGCTTATTATATATTCTTAGTAAAATAAAAACAAAGGGCATCCAATCAGCACAATATCGTATTAGGTTAACATAAAATCGGTGTCAATGCATAAATTCAGAGCTGTTAAAGAAAACAAACATCCTGGTGAATCGGTGTTTCACCATATTTCTGCAGCATGAAGGCTGAGGGGCGCTGACCTCTGAGAGGTGGGATGGGGGGCAGGAGGTTGGGTCGTGGTCCCAGTTCAGGTCCTCTGGTGCCTGGTGGCGCCCCCTGCTGAATTTTAGCCAGTTCCTGCTGCCTCTCATGTTCCAGAAGCACAGCAGCCTGAGAGAAAGACAAACATTCACTGCAAGACCATCAAACCTTGTTTCAGAATAATTCAAGTCAATTCACACCAAGAAAAAACTATAAGTGACACACAGGATTTTAACAGCAATACTGCAAAATATTATAATTCAGAACAACTATTTTCTTGTGTGAATACATTTCAAAATGTAATTTATTCCTGTGATGTAAAACTGAATTTTTAGCATCATTACTCCAGTCTTCAGTGTCACATGATCCTTCAGAAATCATTCTAATATGCTGATTTGAAACATTTTGGAAAATTTCCAGTAAATTTCCAGAAACTTTCCAAAAATTCCTGGAAGATTAAAAAAGAATCCTGATTAAAAATGTATCACAATTTTCTAGGGTTGCAAAAAGGTGGAAAGTTTCCAGTAAACATTCCAGAAATTTTGGAAACTTTCCACCTTTTTGCAATCCTAGAAAATTGTGCCATTTTTAATCAGGATTCTTTGATGAATAGAAAGTTCAAACACATTGTAATATTTATAATGTTACATTATTATAATTGTCTTAACTGTCACTTTCATTTTTGATCAATTTAATGTGACCTTGCTGAATAAAACTACTAAATTCTTAAAATAAGCCTACTGACACCAAAAATTTGAACAGTAGTGCATTAATAATTCACAATCATACAACTGAAATTGCTTGTGCGATATGACACAAATCCTTCTGAATTTAGCAGCATGGTTGAAAACTGCAATAAGAATAAGTATTTTCTCACCCGTTTCTGCTGCTCTAGGAGTTCCTGCTCCTTCATCTGCTCATCCATCACACGCGAATCACCCTAAACACACACATACAGCTGTAAACAACAGCCTGTGACCCAAGTCAAACCTTCATTTCAATAAACTCCTAATTGTGGTTCACCATTTAACCTGTTTAGCATTGCTTTTTAGTTCTAAACTTAAAAAAAAAAAGCTAAACGTGTGTGTTTGTGTTGATTGATGATGAAAAAGATGAAATCGTGCAAATCTTTGATCGGTCATGCTCAGAATGCATTGCAAAAATGAATAGGACTCTTTGATAGTAGTTACTGAGCAACAGAAGTGGAACTTGACAGTAAAGTCATGCATCACAGTGAAATGTAAGGTTTTACACACAGAGTTGTGTGTCTCTCACCTGCGCCGCTCTGTCGTCGTGCTGCATCATGCCGGGCGGCTCCATGCCCATGTGGATGGGTGGAGGGCCGCCCATCATGTTCATGGCCTGCATCATGTTCATGCCTGGCGGCAGCGGCATAGAGGGCATCGGGGGCATGGGCGGCAGACCTGGCATCTGAGACACACAACACACTCTCAAATACAGAGATACTTGCCTTTGCAAACACAACTAATTGAAACACAAAGACAGAGAGGGAATAAACAAAACATAACAGTACCGTAGTGGTCATGACCTTGTCATCTCCTCCTTGCATGTTTGGCTTAGTTAAGATCATCCCAGACTGCAGATGAAATAAATGTTATGCTCAGACAAAGAAATCCATCTTATGAGCAGATTTGCAATTAAAAAGCCTGCATAACTTACCTGTGCAAAAGATTTCAGTCTGTCTATGAGCTCCTCTCTGGGTCCTGAAGAACAGAAAACACAAAGAGATGTGTGACCCTGGAGCACAAAGCCAGTCATAAGTTGCACGGGTATGTTTGTAGTAATAGCCAACAATACATTGTATGGGTCAAAATGATCGATTTTTCTTTTATGCTTAATCATCATTAAGATATTAAATAAAGATCATGTTCCATGAAGATATTTAGTAAACTTCCTACCGTAAATATCAAAACTTAATTTTTGATTAGTAATATGCATTGCTAAGAACTTCATTTGGACAACTTTAAAGGCGATTTTCTCAACATTTTGATTTTTTTTGCACCCTCAGATTCTAGATTTTCAAATAGTTGTATCCCAGCCAAATATTGTCCTAACAAACTATAACGTTACATTACTTATTTATTCAGCTTTCAGATGATGTATAAATCTCAATTTTGTTTTTCTCAGTTTTGTGGTTGAGGGTCACATATTGTAAACGACACCGGACTGAATTAAACATGAAACGAGTATGTGCGAGTAAACGTGCTGCATTTAAATGAGTTTTCAGTTGTATAACATACAAACATTCACACTGCGCTCACGAGCGCTTAGCTTATGTCATTCACAGTCGCACGTGTTTTAATCACCTGAATAAATGTTAATACAGCTTCCCATAAGACATATTTACATGTGCAACACACTTAAGCGCGGAGTTTAGTGCAGTAAAGGCCTGAGCAGCAGACAGGGACATAACAGGCTAACCGGCTAACGCTAGCTAGTGAGAGAAAAACTGAGCCAAACTCCGCCACAGAGCTCGTATTCAAACGCTTTCATCTCACCCATGTTAGGTGCTCCAAACTCGGCCAGTTTGGCCTGCAGCTCGCCGTGACTCCATGAGTTAATATCTGTATTTGAATCAGCGCCCGGCGGCCCGTCGCTAGCCATGTTGAAGCTCTACGGAACAAACGCGTTCAGGCGCAAAGGATCACGGGAACGCCACGCACTTCCTTGTTGTTCATTACGTCTCACAGTGTGCACGAGCTAGGACGCGATCTTAGTACACTACACACAAAAAAGTTTTATATTACACGTCAACATTTTTTTGTGCTTAATACTTAAAAATGCGACGCTAAATTGACTGTAAGTGTCTGCAACTTTTTAAATTCACGGTCGAATGAAACATCATTGAAATAACTAACCGTTTTTGTTCC
Organism: Onychostoma macrolepis; assembly: GCF_012432095.1. Taxonomy (NCBI): domain Eukaryota; kingdom Metazoa; phylum Chordata; class Actinopteri; order Cypriniformes; family Cyprinidae; genus Onychostoma; species Onychostoma macrolepis. The sequence goes on from NC_081161.1 coordinate 43,206,638, forward strand.
CATAAAGTTCTGAGAAGGTTAGTTTTGGGTTATAAAAATGAAAAATAAAAAATATCATTGGGGTCATGAAGAAAAAAAAAAATCCTGCAACGTTCTGGGAAGGTTCTACACTAAATGTTTCCCACACCCAAAAATAACCAATCGGTAAATATATGGAAACGTTAAGGGAACGTTCTGCGTTTGCTCCATTATTTGTTTTATTTTATTTTATTTCTAGATTTTCCATTTTCATTTTTATTTTATTTAAAGTTTTAGTAATTTTGTTGTGTGATTTTATCATTTGTATTAGTTTTTCATATATATGTTTTTATATTATATATATATATATATATATATATATATATATATATATATATATAATTTTATTATTAGGCTATCAGTTTTAGCTTTAATTTGGTACATCAAGGTAAACTGAATTAAACAGAAAAAAAAAGTTTCCTTGGTAACGTTAACTAGCTGAAATAATTATTTTATATATCTATTTTTTTTTTTTTACATATATCTTAATCTTTAAGTTAAGTTAAAGTTTAACCATGAAACGTGCACTTGTATTATGATATTCACGAGAAATATTTAGCTTCTCGCCTGGGCAAATGGTTTTATTATGGGATGCGTTTGTCATGTTATGCCTCAAGGTGGCGGTCTTTCTAACAACAGCTCCTTAGATCATAGAGTAAACTGTGTGAAAAAAAATCTTATAGTTATCTTATAGTTTATTTATTGGTTATACATTTTACATTGTTAAAACTAATATTATATTACATTAAAATATAATATTATATTTATATTATGTTTTCTTGTTTTATGATATCCTGTTTGCTTAGGGTTTTCGTTGTGTTGCGTCGCGTCGAACGCGTAACCGCGCTCTCTGATTGGTCCACTGGATGCTACATCACGCTTCCAACCCCAATTCCGAGACGCGTCGCGTTTGTCACGCATTGCGCTGACGCGCCCCGGATCCGCTGGGCGTTTGTGCCGCTGGCGGGGTGAAATCCGCAGCAAGACGTTAAACTACACGAACTCCAGATGTTCGGAGGATCGAACAATAGTCAGAACCTCTGGATTATATAATCTTTGCTCACACTCGGAAGTGCACTGCAAATCAAGACACGAGGTAAGTCTGAACGCTTTGGACTTTTCTGCATCCGTGCGAACGACACTTTGTTTAACTTTTCTACTTTCACTCCTGTGTTGTTGACCACAAATACTTTTCACGTAAAGGTTGTGTTATAGAATAACTGTTCATCAGGCAAATGTCTTAACATCTTTTAGAGTTTAAAACATCAAAAGGTGTGTGAACTTCCTTGTTTTGCAGGTTCTTTAAACTGGCCATTATTAGCTCTCATATTTTTTGCATGCATGCATTGCTGTTATAATCGGGTAAATCACCCAGATGTGTGTGAATGCATGCAACTGAATCAGTTTCTAAGAGCTGATATTCTGTTTACATCTAGATTGAATTCACATTGACTTCTCCATAGCATCTGAATAGTCTGAGGCTGAATGCATGCATGCATGGCTATTAAAAGCCCTTTAAACACACACATGAACGAATGATCAGCTCAGCTGTTGTGGTCAGGGTGGGTTTACTGAATGACACAGGAAGTGATGAAAGCAAGGGCCGTTTCACCATATAACCCGATTATTTTCTATCTAAAATCCACACCCAGGCCGCTTTGGTAGCACCAAGGAAAAACTGGTAGTGTTACTTCAACTTAACGTTTTAGATGCCACAGACTCCCAAATATGATCATCTTTGCGAGAGGAACCACCATCCTACAATTTAAAAAGCATCTTTTTTTTTTTTTTTTTTTTATACCAAATTTTTACTGTGAAAAATGTATGTTTTAAATATGTTTAAGATATTATTTGGAAAGTAATTAGTTACATAATTATAACACTGTATTTGTAAGTTTATTTTTAATTATTTACTCATTTATTACTTAAATTAAAATAAATATAAAAAAAATCAATTTAAATATTTATTTAATATGAATTTTTTTATTTATTTATTTAAAAAAAAAAAGAATTTACCTACTTTTTTTATTATTTATTTTTATATTTTGTTTCCACTGACCCCCCCCTAGTGGCCCCCAGTTTGAAAACCCCTGGACCCTTCGGTTTCCTTTTGGCTGTTGTATTATATGCTGCTTTGTATTTAAATCACATCACACATAGGATGTAACCTGAGACTGTGCTGCACACAGAAGTGTTGTTCTGCCACTGTTAACATGTGATCGTATTACAGCAGAGACTAAAGCAGCATTTCTCTGGGTGTAAGCACCGCAATTTACATTTGGAAGAGTGGACATGTGCCATGCCTTGCAGGAATCAAACCGCAGAGGGAAGAGTGTCATTGTATGTATATAATAATGAGAAGTGCAGTGATTGTTGGGTGTTGTCTGTGAATTCTCTGAGTGACAGTCAGCCACGCCCAGAAATACAGGAAAATCCTACCTGTAGGCTACAGTGACCTGAGCTCACGAAGAAACCTCTGCTGTTTGCTCGCATTCGGAAAGAGTAGAGTTAGTAGTTGCAAATTGTTAATTGTTGCTTACCTTTGATCAAGGTTTAATTTAATTGTATAAGTTTCTGCACCATTAATTGCACCAAATGGAATTGAATTGCAAAATTATTTTTGACTATATACACACACGCACATAGAAATGCTATGTTTCTATTCTATTCTATTCAACTCCCATTATATAATATAGTTGGTGTTCTGGTATCGGTTTGAGGTCTTGTGGAACACATTTTCCCTCAAACAATTTCTCTGTAATCTTTTTCTCAGTATGTGAACATCTCGAGTCTCTCTCTCTGATTGGTCGACAGCATCTGTTGATAGACTGAGGTTTCATGATGTGTCTTTACTTGTTTTTCATTAGTCATCTCTCATCAGCCCATCTTTCACCAGAGAGCTATGAAACTGGTGTTCACACCCACCAGAGACAAATTCAATATTTATTTTGGTGTTTTTGTGAGCTTCTGTCTGATAGAGTCAGGCCTGAGTGCCCTCACCAGCAGAAACGGATGTTAACATGAACATATATTTTAATGAGGGTGGATTTGTGGGGTTAATGTGAGAGTGAAGCTCATGAAAACTGTCAAGAAACACCCAGGACTGCATTTTCTAAAAGCATTGCAAGTATCATAGAAAGCAAAAATCTCTACGGTCTACTTACGCTTATGATGTTTTTGGGAAACGCAACTCTGGATATTAATATAAAATATTTTCTCTCTTTCTCTTTTCCATTGTGTCATTATTTCTGTGCAAATTAAGTACACTGAAGAAAAAAAAAACAGTGTAGAAACAATATTCACTCAGAAATTGCTAGTAAAATGGAAAGGAACACAAAAAATAAATGTGCAATTTTCTATATACTGTGGGGGAAAAAATGATTTGATCCCCTGCTGATTTTGTATGTTTGCCCACTGACAAAGAAATTATCCATCTGTAATTTTAATGGTAGGTTTATTTTAACAGTGAGAGACAGAATAACAACAAAAAAATCCAGAAAAATGCATTTCAAAAAAGTTATAAATTGAGTCAAATAAGTATTTGATCTCCTATCAATCAGCAAGGTTTCTGGCTCTCAGGTGTCTTTTATACAGGCAAGGAGCAGCCCAGAACTACACGGGAGGATCTTGTCAATGATCTCAAGGCAGCTGGGACCATAGTCACCAAGAAAACAATTAGTAACACACTACACCGTGAAGGACTGAAATCCTGCAGCGCCCGCAAGGTCCCCTGCTCAAGAAAGCACATGTACAGGCCGTCTGAAGTTTGCCAATGATTCAGGGGAGAACTGGGTGAAAGTGTTGTGGCCAGATGAGACCAAAATCCAGCTCTTTGGCATCAATTAAACTCGCTGTGTTTGGAAGAGGAGGAATACTGCCTATGACCCCAAGAACATGGAGGTGGAAACATTATGCTTCGGGGGTGTTTTACTGCTAAGGGGACAGGACGACTGCACCGCATCAAAGGGACGATGGACGGGGCCATGTACCATCAGGGCCAGGGCATTAAAGCCAGCCAGGGCATTGAAAATGGGTCGTGGATGGGTATTCCAGCATGACAAGGACCCAAAACACACAGCCAAGGCAACAAAAGACTGGCTCAAGAAGAAGCACATTAAGGTCCTGGAGTGGCCGTAGCCAGTCTCCAGACCTCAATCCCATAGAAAATCTGTGGAGGGAGCTGAAGGTTCGAGTTGCCAAATGTAAGCCTAGAAACCTTAATGACTTGGAGAGGATCTGCAAAGAGGAGTGGGACAAAATCCCTCCTGAGATGTGTGCAAACCTGGTGACCAACTACAAGAAACATCTGACCTCTGTGATTGCCAACAAGGGTTTCTGCACCAAGTACTAAGTCACGTTTTGCGAAGGGGTCAAATACTTATTTGACTCTTTTGTTGTTATTCTGTCTCTCACTGTTCAAATAAATCTACCATTCAAATTATAGACTGATCATTTCTTTGTCATTGGGCGAACGTACAAAATCAGCAGGGGATCAAATAATTTTTGTATATAGTATACTGTATATAGAGCACAGTAATGAGAATTTGAGTATTTAATTGAGAAATAATTATTTGGGAATTTAAATAAAATTTAAATAAATAAACTTTTTTTTTTTTTTTTTTGGAGGAAAATATAATCTGGGCCTTTCTGCATGAGAATATATTTCATATGCATTACTGTAACTATTCATGTTATTTATGAGTCCTCTGTAAAGCACCGCGCTCATTTAATCTGCTGGATGTTTTGTGGGAGATGGCTGGAGGTTTGCCAGGAGCGTCTGACATCGATTCTCATCCTGAGACGAGCAGGAGACGTTCAGAAAGAGCTGGTGTGCACAAAACAATGTACGAAATGAAAACAAAGAAACTCACCAGAAAATCATTGCTGAAGACCTGAAGCAACATTTAAAAAGATCTCCTGTCTTTTAGCTCGGATGCATTCATGCTAAGTCACTCTTCAAGCCCTGAACGCTCTGTTTGTCCTGCTGGCAAACATCCACACATGCTTCTGCAGTTTAATACAGTCTTGGCAGCACGTCTGTGTCTTTCCATGAATCTCACGCACCACACCCTTCCACTGCTCTACTTTCTCTCATTTGTTTGAAAGACACTCATGTCAGTGTGTTCACAAACACATTTCCCTGAAAACTACAACAGATGACATGAGTACGATGAGCCGACAGCATTTAAATCAAACTAATAACATGTAGTTTAGAATTAAAGAAAGTTTTACTGAGCTTCAGCCCTACACAGGGCACAGACTAGGCTAATGTTTGTTTGTAGTTTAACAAACAATGATTGTGTGAATCAGAACGGTGAGTAAGCTGTACTTAGTTCCTCAGGTTTACCGCAGTGTGAGAAGTAGAGGAGGGGGAAGGTACATTAGACCAGTTTAACAAGCTCTTAGGAGGGAAAGGGAGGTTGTTCATTCACTCTATTGGATGCATACTTGTAGGATGAAGTGGAGTTTGTTTCTTCATCGGATTTGGAGAAATTTAGCTTTCCATCACTTGCTCACCAACGGATCCTCTGCATTAAATGGGTGCCGTCAGAATGAGAGTCCAAACAGCTGATAAAAACATCACAATAACCCACAGCACTCCAGTCCATCAGTTAATGCCTTGTGAATACAAAAGCTGTGTGTTTGTAAGAAACAAATCCATCATTAAGATGTTTTAGGTTGTGACAGCAGATCTCAGCCTTTGTTTGAAATGAATGCGAGTTTATTCTGCTTTCAGAGGCATGCCAGAATTCTCGTATTTAAGCACTGTGTAGTCAAAGTGTCCTTTGGGAATCTTTCTTAGGTTGAAATTGTGAAAATAAAACTCTATTTGAAAGCATAGTTCACAGAAAAATGAAAACTCTATCATTATTTACTCACCCTCAAGTTGTTCTAAACCTGTGGTAGTTTCTTTCTTCTCCTGAACACAAAAGATGATATTTTAAAGAATGTTAGTAACCAAACAGCCGACGGTAGCCATTGACTTCTATTGTATTTTAATCATGAAATATGGGGATCAGTTTGACCTGAAAACATCATAATCATAATAGAAAAATTGTACCCATTTCACAACACATCGTGTTGACACTTTGCAGGCATATTCATGAACTGAAATGAGAAAAAGTCACCAAAATTAAAAAAAAAAAACAGTTTTTCCAACAACTTAAAAATCAAGGTGGGTCAAATGGACTCATCTTAAGGGTTAAGTCCTGACTTTCAAGGTATAAAACATGTCAAATAAAGTATAATGCTGGAAAAGAATTGATATTGAACATATTATAAATGCATATGTTTGCTGTATTATTTAGTTTGTGTGCATTTTGTGCCCTGCCAATTAAGAATAGTGATGAAACTTGCCAGAACATTTGACTCATTAAGCTGTTGACCGATCACTTTCTGTGAGTGCACAATAATGATAAAATACAGCATCAAATACTAAACTAAACATAACCTTTCCTCTTTATATTGTTGCATTAATGCCAAAGTTCTTCTTGTCCTAGTCAGACAGCAAAAACAATGAAAAGAAATGTGAAATTGTTTATACAACAAGGTTATTTTATAATAATGAAATTCATTTAAAGACTCTTTCTTCTCTTTTCCAGGTCTTCTGAACCAGATCTTTATCAGCAGCTGATTAAATAAATGACATCCAGCTTCATCTTCCCCACTGATTCAGAATTAACATATTCTTTCTACTCCTCATTTCCTGTGTTGTGATTGGCTCGTCTATTCCCCTTCCTCCGATCTCATTGGCTATCTGGGATTACGTCATCTGTTAGTGCTGGTCCCAGTAAAGCGGGTGAAAACATGGAGCCCATTTACGCCACAGGGATGGCTGCGAAGCTGCGGAGTCAGTGGGACCGGGATGCGGGTTTGGGTCAGAACCACAATGCTGTGAAGTTCCTGGGGCAGGATTACAACTCACTGAAGGCCCACTGCCAACAGACCAGGACCCTGTTTGAAGACCCTCTGTTCCCAACCAGCGCTTCTTCACTGGGATTCAATGAGCTGGGTCCACGATCCTCCAAGACGCATGGTGTGCGGTGGATGAGACCGACGGTGAGCTGACCGCAAGGGTCGTGAGGGTCAGATGGGTTTGTCTTGCATTTGTTTAGCAAATACTACTTCCTTTATACTTCATCACTGCTTGCTGGTCCTTTTCTCTTCCATTTGCTGTATTTTATAGGAATAGTTCACCCAAAAATGAAAACGTACGCACCCTCAGGCCATCCAAGATGTAGATGAGTTTGTTTCTTCACCAGATTTGGAGAAATGTAGCATTACATCACTTGCTCAGCAACGGATCCTCTGCAGTCAATGGGTGTTTGGACTCTCATTCTGATGGCACCCATTCACTGCAGAGCATCCACTGCTGAGCAAGTGATGTAATGCTACATTTCTCCAAATCTGTTCTGATGAAGAAACACCGTCAGGCCATCCAAGATGTAGATGAGTTTGTGTAAATTTTAATTTTTGGGTGAGCTATTTCTTTACTTACACTTCACCTCGGTCATCACATATGTTCACACATTCCCTAGTTTAACCTTTTGCTCTGCTTTTTACACTCTCTGAACACATTTGTAAGTACTTCTGCATGTGACAGGTCACCTCTACAGTCAACATCCTGCAGGATTTCATAGCTTCTAGTCAGTACATTAATGCATGGCTTTATATAACCACGTCTCTCATGCTTGTTGCTATGGGATGCTCAAGAGCCGAAATGAGTTGTCAGGAAAAATGGCTACTCATTATACATTCATTTATCCGTCCTGCCTTTATAAACTAGACATGACTTTGAATATGAATGACATACTCTGCCGCACGTGCTCGTCACCGACAAACATGTAGTTGTTGAAAGCAGACCTGTTTGTGTGTGTGTGTGTGTGTGTGTGTGTGTGTGTGTGTATTTGAATGAGAGTCACAGTGCTGTGCATCATTTCTTTCTGAAAATGCAAATCCAATTTAGCATCACACGTGTGTTTGCAGGAAATTTGTATGCGCCCCCAGTTCATCATGGATGGAGCGACTCGTACTGACATCTGTCAGGGAGCACTGGGTGAGTCTGCGTCATCATCAGGGACGAGGACTTTACCTCAAACAACCCTGATTTTACCACACTACAACCTCAACTAGCTGTTCGTTTACTAGACCTGTGAACAACAGACTGTCACACAGATTTCACTTTCACTATCATTCAAAAGGTGGGGTTGGGAAGAATTTATTTATTTTTTTTTAAGTTTCTGAAATACGTTTTTTATTCTCATCAAGGCTGCATTTACTTGATCAAAAATACAGTCAAACAGTAATATTGTGAAATATTATTACAGTTTAAAATAACTCTTTCTTTGTGAACATATGTAATTTATTTCTGTGATCAAAGCTGATTTTCAGCATTATTGCTCCAGTCTTCAGTGTCCCATGATTCTTCAGAAATCACTCTAATATGCTGATTTGGTGATCAAGAAACATTTCTGATTATTATAAAATGTTGAAAACAGTTGTGCTGCATCATATTTTTGAGAAAACTGATACATTTTTCTTTTATGAAAGTTCAAAAGAGTTTCTTTACTGCCACTTTTGATCAATTTAATGCATTCTTTAATTTCTTCAAAAATTACTTTTGAACAGTAGAGTGTATATAAAATACATTTCATAGTCAATATTTTAACTTTGCAAAAAAAAAAAAAAAAGTAAAATAAGTGCATTGCAATAAACTAAATGAAATAAAGTTAATGCTTTAAAACACTTAGAAACTGGGTTGTAAAAATAAAGTGTGCCATCTGGTGTGTGGTGTATTTCAAGACACATTGAAGAGGAAAGCTATTGTAAAGTACAATGAAGTTTACTTTAAACACAGCACCTCGTTCATAATTAAAGCTCTGACTCATTAAATAAAGAGCTGCTGTCTCACAGCGAGCCGCTAATGCATTATGATGACATCATAAAAGGGTACAGCGTTTAAACATGTAAAACCGCGAGGAAGCGCCGTGATTGGTCAGGATGTGTGTGGCGGCCCAGTGACTGCTGTTGTGCTTTCACAAGCTTTAGTAAACACGGAAACAGAATGACTGACTCTCTCTCTTTTGTGTCAGGTTTGTTTGGGTCTGATGGCTATTTTAAGTTATTTACACATTCTCTGTGATGTAATGCATCAGATCATCTTCCAACAGCAGATGTGTCATGTTAAAAGAATCCCAGAGACTGTGGCATGGAGATGTAAAAATGAATAGATACAGAGAGGAATGATGGATAGGTGTTTAATACACTAAAAACCATTTGTTGGTAGACTCATGGATAGTTAGACACAATTTACTACACATTTATACAACATAAAGAGCTACTGTACGTTTAACTTTTAACAATTGTACTGAAATGAAACAGATGTTTACTTATAATATATGTTTAGTATCCTAGTTCATTTTAAATTGATTTGTTTAAATACACTTAAGTGTGTGTAAGTATATATGATATATATATATATATATATATATATTTTGTATATATTCAATTCAAGTTTATTTGTGCTTTTCATGATACAAATCGTTGCAAAGTAGCTTTACAGAAAATTACGGTTTTAAGATAGATAGATATTCACACACAAAGAAAAACTTTTTTTTTTAAATGTAAAAAATCATAATAAAAAGTGTAATTGTACACTTATTTTAAATTATAATAATTCACAATATTACTGTTTGTACTGATTTTTAAATCAATTAAAATTTAAAAATGCTTTTTAGGTAGTTAAAATTTCTATAGTTTTCTACACATTTATTACAGCATAAAGAATTATTTAACTTTTACAATTATTTGTACTGAAATAAAACAACAACAAATCCCTCTATCTTTCATGGTGGGCCACACCACCACAGACACTGATATATTGAATCATTATTTTGGCATCACATCTCGTCTGCTCTAAATCTCATCTGTTGGGTTATCTGTGGTCTGTTTTTCTCAGGTGACTGCTGGTTGCTGGCGGCCATCGCGTCTCTGACTCTAAACGACGACCTCCTGCACCGCGTGGTGCCACACGGCCAGAGCTTTGACGGCGGATACGCGGGAGTATTTCACTTTCAGGTGCGTCAGTGTGACAAACGCTAGAACATGAGCACAGATCTAGGTCTGACAGTGAGAGAGTATAGCTTTATGCTACACTTGTAAAAATAAAGCTTTCAAAAGGGGTTTTTGCAGTAATGCTATAAAGAACCATTTTTGGTTCCCCAAAGAACCTTTCAGTGAACAGTTCCAAAAAGAACCTTTTTTTTTTTTTTTTTTAATTGGTGCATTTTAAAAATCTAAAGAACTTTTTCCCAGTATAAAGAAGCTTGGAAAGATTCCATGGATGTTAAAGGTTCTTCATGGAACCATCGATTCCAATAAACTACAGAAGCTTTATATTTAAGACTGTTAAGATGCAGTTGTTTCTGTGTGATTTCACCAGCACTCATTTGTAGCTGTAAACTATCCATGAACTTTGCTCCGTAAACACTCTAGCATGAGCAGTGGTGTGAGAGTATTATAAAATAATGAAGCGCTGCTTGGAAACAGTGTAAGACAGTCTGATCAATCTTGTGTGTGTGTGTGTGTGTGTGTGTGTGTGTCAGTAGTGAATTATTGTGCTGATGTGTGGGTTTCTGACTCAGTGGGGTGAGGGGGAGGGCAGAGCTGCTCACTGCTGTTCAAACAACCTCAATGAAGTGGCAGAGAGGATTATGGGTAATGAGGTGACATAGCATGCCAAGAATCCTTTCACAATTTGTACAGACGGCAAATGACAACACAATACATTTTTTCATTCTCATTTGAGAAATACCATGGCGCTGAATGATTAAAATATTCATGTGTATTAGTATTTCCATATTATGTTGAATGAATATCATGGTATGTGTCCAAAATGCATATTTATTTGTACTTTTTTATTTTATTTGGTAATTCTGTGTAGAATAATAAAAAGAAAGCAATGCAGTCAGAAAGATGCACAAAAGTTAATCAAGACCCTGAACTGCTAAATATGTCATCAACACAAACATAGATGCTCTAAATACAGACGTGCTTCATGCATGGATGAGCCTGTGAACAAAAACACAGGATTCAAATGTGTTCACTAATGCATCACACACACACACACCCCCACACACGTTTACTTGGCTATCTAAATGGGGACATTCCATAGGCGTAATGGATTTTATACTGTACTTACTGTATGTGCTATTGCCCTACACCAATCCTACACCTAAACCTACCCCTTACAGGACACTTTCTGCATTTTTACAATTTCAAAAAACCTTTGTTTACTTTATTTTTAAACTGGTTTTACAAATGAGGATGTCCCCAAAGAGAGGTTTTTGGAGATTTTGTCAGTTTTAGCTCACTTTTGGGTACAAATTTGTCCCCAAAATATGGTTAAGTAGGTACACACACACACACTTACACTTGTGTGTTTGCTGCTAGTTCTGTTTGGCTCATCTGGGACTCATTTAGATTAAATTGGAAGCAGAAATGTCCTGAGTGTGTAAAAAACCTAATTATGAGAGAGAGTGTAAATCACTGAGGGCCGCAGGGAGAGACCTTCACAGACTGGAGAAATGCTACAGTGCATTTTAAACTATTTACCAGTGAATCTCACATGTCTGGGTCATATTTAACTCTGAAATCGTAAAAGAAATTAATGCTGTTATATGACTATTTAGATGTTTTACATTGTGATATGTACTTTCATGACAATTGCATTTTTATAACTTATACGAAAACATCAAATTCATGCTATCTTGTTGTATGAATGATAATATTTTGTCACAATAGTAAAATATATTCTTTATGCAAAATGTACATTTATACATGTTATATTTAATTTGTATAATCTTTCTTCTTTATAATAAACAGTATAATGTAATTTTTGTTCAAGTTTTTTAGTTTAGGTTTTTCCTCCAGTATTTTATTGTATCTTTTTTTTTTTTTTTGGCTTGTTTTAAATTGCTGAAAATTATTTTTTAACTAGTTGTAGTTAACGGTAACACTGTGAGATGATAATGTTTTTGTCATCTTTATTAGTTTAAAAAAGATGTATAATAATATATAATATCTTATTATAAATATTCTAAATAGAATAGTTTGGAGATTTATGTTGTGGTGAAAAATGATCCAGAAATGTTCTTGACAGGCTGTGTGACTTAATCTAGCCTCTGTATTATATAAATCAAATATCCTGGGAAGAAATTCCTCGGAGATGTGCAGCGTGATTGATGATTTCATTGACGTCTCTCAAATCCATCTTAAGCCTTATTTTAATGGCTCTTTACAGAAGTGCACATATAGGATGAGGGTGTGTATGTAGGGTGTGTGTGTGTTATTTATGGTGGATAATGTGTACAGAAATCTGCAAGTACAGGCAATTCCTACTGCACCAATAATTCCTGTAATATATATTTAATGAGGGTTCACTAACAGTAATGCTGCAGTCACATCATCTCATCATAGTTACCATAATTGCAAGATGACAACTAAGAGATTGCGCTCCGTGATCCTCCTCAGAAAGTTTCTGCTTACAGGTTTGGAAGTTATAATTACATGTGTGTGGAAGCCAATTTGTTCAGACTCTTCTGTATTTCTTCTCTTTATGTCTTTCTGATAAACCCAGGAAGCTTTTCACCACTAATGCAGCTAAACAAAGGAGAGGATGCACATTATCTGTGTAGTTAATGCTTTATCTGTGCATTTTACCATATATGTGCAGCCACCTTTAGAGCGCTACAGGTTTGCATCACCCTGGTTCCCTTAAAAACAGATTTTTCCATTTGCTTTTGAATAACTGCAAAATAAACTGTCAAAAATACACTATGCTTATACATTCCGTTCATCATGATAATCTTCACAAATAACCACAACGTTTATGAAATTTAAAGACTAAATATAACCAGCAGAAATAAAGAACAAAGCATGTGCTATAAATGACATCTACGTCACTACCATTAAGCTTTTGGAACCAGAAGATGCAACTGTTTTTGGTCGAACGGTTTTGGCCCTGCAGCACATGCATGCATGCTATTCCTAAGAATCGTACAAAGTATCTTTAACGTAGCAGATTGGGGTTAAATGATCAGTTATTGTAGAATATCTCCATGCTAATTGATATAAGCGTTATCGTAATCTACAAATGTGATTATTGACTGATTACAGAGCAGAAAGACTGCTGTGTTTGTGAGATATGCTGTTTGTGTGTGTGTGTGTGTGTGTGTGTGTATGCCACCTGCTGGACATACAGTCTTAAAAAAATAAACATTTCAAAAGATGGTTTTCGCAGTGATGCCATGGAACAACCATAAAACCGTTCAGTGAACGGTTAAAAGAACCATTTTTTTAAATTATTGTTATTATTTTGTTTTGTTTTATTAGGGTTGATGGTTCCATGAAGAACTTTTAACTTTTTCCCTGCAAACGTTTTATTTCAGAAGAGGATGTTTATAGTAGAGGTCCTTTAGATTATTAAAATGTTCTTTAAAGAACTGTGCACTGAAAGTGGTATTGCTTTGAAAGCCCTTTTTTTGGAACTGTTATTTTTTAGAATGTGTGAAGAACATTTTAAAAATCTAAATAAAATTTCTCCGCTATAAAGAACCTTTTGGGCAATTGAAAGGTTCTGCACTCTTAAACATGACGGTTCATTACTGGTTCCATGATGAACCTTTAACATTCACACTAAGATAAAAATGGTTATTTTAAGAACTGTTCACTTAAAGGTTCTTTGGAGAACCAAAAATTATTCTTCAGTGGCATCACTGCAAAAATCCTCTTTTGCAACCTTTATTTTCTAGAGTGTGTGGTTGTTTTTTTTTGTGGATCCATCAATGCCAGTAAAGAAGCTTAATGTTTTTTCAGGAGTGTATCTTGAATCTCTCTCTCTCTCTCTGTAGTTCTGGCAGTTCGGTGAGTGGCTGGATGTGGTGATTGATGACCGGTTGCCCGTGAAGGACGGGAAGCTGTTGTTGTTCACTCGGCGGAGGGTGGAGAGTTCTGGAGCGCTCTGCTGGAGAAGGCCTACGCCAAGTACGATCATCCTCAACTGCACATGTGAATCAAATACAGGTTATCTGCACTTCTTTAGTCTATTTATTGCCTTGTTTGTCAGGCTGAACGGCTGTTATGAGGCTCTGTCGGGTGGCAGCACGTCTGAGGGCTTTGAGGATTTCACAGGAGGAGTCACAGAGATGTACGAGTTAAAGAAAGCACCCGCCGATCTCTTCAGCATCATCGGCCGCGCCATCGAGAGAGGATCGCTGCTGGGCTGCTCTATAGACGTGAGCGCCGATTCTCGCTTTTCACACTGCTGAACTCAAGGTTACAGGTGGAGACGTTTGAAGGTGGATTAGTTAGCATTTAACCTTTAAATTATGATTTGAAGCCTGCAGCACAAAATGTGTGTTATGCCCAACACTGAGGTGCTAGAATATTCTTCAACAGACAACCAATTAGAAGCAGCTGTATTTGGTTTCTGAGGAAAACAGTCAAAATTTGGTGCAGTAATGATAAGCATGCTGTTTTTTTTTTTACTTTGTTTTTGCAGAATTACATGGACAAACTGTTAACAGATCACCTGTTTGATGTGTATAATAGTCCAATAGTGGTATAAGCAAATTAATTCTAAAAAAACTAAATACCTATAAATGATGATGCCCACACTGTTTAAAAAAATAAATAAATAAATTGAGCCAACTTAAAATTAAGGCAACCAGCTTCAGCAGATTTTTGAGTTTGCTCAACTTATTTTTGTGGGAGATTCTCAATTTTTGTTGTTGTATAAACTTAAAACGACAAGTTGAGAAAACTCAAAAATCTGCTGAAGCTGGTTGCCTTAATTTTAAGTTGGCTCAACTTTAAAAAAAAAAAAAAATTTTTTTATACAGTGCAGGGTTTGGAATGAGGTGTGAAAACATTGTTCTGTTCCTCATTGACTTTTCTTTGAATGTATTTTTGTAGTAAAAGATTAGGCACATTTTAACAATCAAGCAAATGTTGTAAGGATCGGTGTTATTTTTAGTATAATTAATTTTTAAAATGTACCGTTTGAATTAGCTTTTGTTTGTGTATTTTCAGTTTTCATTTTAGTTTCATTCAGTAATTTTATGTGCTTTTGTCTTTTTAAAAGTTTTATTTGATTTGGTTTATTTAGGTGCAAAGGCAGCATTTCCTTTTTTTCTCTACATTTATCAGTTTCTTTTAATTTAAAAGTTTTAATCTAATATTTAATATTATCAATAGATGATAATCGATGTTATATAGTATTATCAATATTATCAAAGATGACTTCTAGTTTTAATTTTAGTTTATTTTTTTTATATTTCTAGTTGGCTTTAATTTTACTTCATTTAGTTTTGGTAATTTTAGTGCTTCAACTTAAACCCAAGTTAATTGCCAAGGCAACGTTTATAATTTTTGTTTAGCATGTAATATTTATATTTTATCTCAGCTTTACTTCAATTATTTAAATTATTTTCTGTAGTTGTAGTTAACAATAAGGATGATTGTTTTGCTCATATTAGTTATTAACCTGTTTGTATTGGTGACGTTGATCAATATCAGTGTCTGACTGCATTATGCATCTTTTTGTCCTCAAGATCACTAGTAAGTTTGACATGGAGGCAGTGACCTTCAAGAAGCTGGTCAAAGGTCATGCGTACTCAGTGACCGGAGTGGAAGAGGTGAGCCAGAGACTCAAACACAAAGACATACTAAAACACTTACTATACACATCTATAGCAGGTTCTAGATGCAGCATGTCTTTCTTTGAAAGTTCCCAGGGAATATATGAATGACCTAGATGTATGTTAATGTAATATGAAATCAAAATCGACTTGATTTATTTAATAGATGTTTCTGGTCTTAGTGTGTGTGTTTAATCAATGCAAGTTATTCCAAAGGGAAATGTCTTTGTAATCAGAAATATTAATGATCTGTTGATCAGGTGGTGTACAGGGGAAACATGACTAAGCTGGTGCGCATCAGGAACCCGTGGGGTGAAGTGGAGTGGACGGGAGCCTGGAGTGATGAGTGAGAATCACACCAGTGTGCTGATTGATGCTTCATTCTTACGGTGTCGCGGATGTTGTGATGACTGTTCTGATGTGTACGTGTGTGTGTGTGTGTGTGTGTGTGTTCAGCTCTCGGGAATGGGACAATGTGGACTGCTCTATCCGGGGCAGATTACAGAACCGCAGCGAGGACGGAGAGTTCTGGTGAGTGAGATAACCACCTAACAACCACACAGAACACCCTATCAACAACCTATAAATGCCCTGCAAACCATCCAGAGCATAGCAACATCCTAGAAACCACCTAGCACACCATACCACACAGAACACTACAACAACGACCTATAAATAACCTGTAAACTGTTCAGAACACCCTAGCAACCACACAAAACCCCTAGAAACAATCTATACCTAATAAACCATTCAGAACATAGCAACATCCTAGAAACTGCCTAACAACCTATAAATGCCCTGCAAACCATCCAGAGCATAGCAACATCCTAGAAACCACCTACCAATCACCCATCACACCACAGTAACGACCTATAAATGTCCTGTAAACAGTTCAGAACACCTAAGCAACCTTATAATTTGCCAGCACCGCTCAGGGGGTCACCGGGTCTCTCTCTCTGTCAGGATGTCGTTCAGTGATTTCCTGCGTGAGTTCACTCGGTTGGAGATCTGTAACCTGACGGCAGACGCGCTCCAGGCGAGTCAGGTGAAGAAGTGGAGCACGTCGCTCTATCAGGGCGAGTGGAGGAGAGGAAGTACGGCCGGCGGATGCAGGAACTACCCAGGTACAGCAAAGGAAGGGGGACAGAGAACAGTCAGTGTAGGGATGGGTATTGTTTACATTTTATCGATACTATTTGGTGCAAAAAGATATGATGTGAAAAGTTATTTTAACACTGCTGAACTGTAGCAACTGTATTAAATTTCTTCAGTCAAGAGTAGTGGGTTATTTTTCTCTTTGTGTTTTATTTTATTAACATTAAATGAATAGTTCACCCAAAAATGAAAATCGTGTAATCATTGTACTCCCTCTCAAGTTGTTTTAAACCTGAATGCGTTTCTTTCTTCTGTTGAACATAAGTTATTTTGAAGAATGTGGGAAACCAAACAGCTGCTGGTCGCCAGTGACTTCCTTAGTATTTTTTGCTACCATCAAATTCCGTGTGGACCAGCAACTGTTTGGTTACATTCTTCAAAATATCTTCTTTTGTGTTCAGCACAAGAAAGAAATTAATACAGGTTTGGGACAACATGTGAGTGAGTAAATAATGACAGAAATTAAATTTTAGGGTGAACTATCCCTTTAATGACAATCGGCAGTATGTTTACTGTCCCTTTAAAGACCTGCACATGTCTAATATACAGGCACACATCCGTTTCTCTCAGCTGTTTACTTTCATTTTAGACATAACCAACTGAGTCTATATATAAAGCTTGTGTGTTTTGACAGTATTAGCGCAAAAGATAACATTAGTTCAGTAATCAGGCGCTGTTTAACTGGCGCTGATACTACGATATTTCTTTAAAAGCAGATCGTGGAGACATTTATCATCCACGATCAAAAATCGTAATATCGCGCACCCCTAAAGTACGTAAGCCCACACTTTCGAATGTTTCACTCTTGCCGCGAATGACCGATTGCACGCAAACACACACCGCACACGCGCATGGAGATCACACACGTCGAACAAACGACGGCCACATCATTCAATGAAGGAAAATGACAAGCAGCAGCTTCTAATTTTCCATTAACATTGAAGTATACAGAGATAAAACAACATAAGTATCGATAACCGTATTGTTTGTGCTGAAGCTTATCGGTAGTCCGGTATTGACCCAGTTACGTACCGGTCCAAAAAAATACCGGTTCTCGGTACCCATCCCTAGGTCAGTGGCAGCAAAACCGCCAAATCCTTATCTGCCTGTTTTTTTCCCATAAACTACAGCCACATTCTGGATCAACCCTCAGTTCAAGGTGACCCTGAAACACCCAGATTCTCCCGGCCAATCAGATTGCAGCTTCCTGGTGGCGCTGATGCAGAAGGACCGCAGGAAGAAGCGGAGAGAAGGACAGGACATGGAGACCATCGGATTCGCCATTTATGAGGTCAGAGCAGACCTCTTCCGTTTAACTCATCTAAAGTTCCTGTGTTTTTGACTCCTTTTCTGATTGGTTGCTTTTTCACCTTTATTTTTGCAGGTGCCAAGAGAGGTACGGTGAGAGCCACCCGGGGCCTTTTAAATCAAGTGCCATTTATTTAAATATACGCATATGTGCTTTATAAAGTACAGATTTTTTCAAACAGGCTTGTGAGATGATTCAGACATTTGAAGGCCATTACATACTGTAGAAGAGAGTCAAATCTTGAGAAGCTTGAATTATTTAACTAATAATTGCATAAATTGTTCATATTTATACTCACGGGAGAAAAAAAATTCTGCCTAATTTGTAGCATGCACACACATAGGTAATTATTTGTAACCCCATTATTTGTAATGACTATGGAGTATTCTAAATGAGTGACAGCATGCCCAGTGTTAGTAATTTGCATAAGACACGCCCACACCATCTCCATATAAGGTCCTTCATAGCAACAACCTATAAACGCCTTATAAACCATTCAGAACACTTTAGCAACTATATAGCAATGCTCTAGCAATCACACAGAACACCCTAGAAACAATCTATAAAAGCTCTATAAACTGTTCAGAACACCTTGGCAACCACATAGCAATACCCTAGAAACCACCTACAAATCACATAGAACACACTAGAAAAGACTTATAAATGGCGTATAAACTGTTCATAACAACTTAGCAACCACATATCCACGCCCTGGCACCCATGACAACAAGTTCTGCACTGACAAATAATGTGGAGTACCACATAGCAGCACCTTAGAAACCACCTAACAACCACAACAGAACACCAAAGCAACAATCTATAAATGGCCTAAAAGCTGTTCATAACACCTTAGCGACCACATAGCAACACCCTGGCAACAACCTATAAATGACCTTTAAACTGTTTAAAACTTATTAGCAACTACATAGCAACACCCTGGCAACCCATAATAAGAAACTTTGCACTGGCAAATGGAAACTACCATAGAAACCACCTAGGAACTTTAGCAACACCCTAGAAACCGGCTTGAAACCTTAGCAACGCCCTAGAAACCACCTATAAACAACACAGAAGACCCTAGAAACTATAATGTCCTATAAACTGTTAAACACCTTAGCAACCACACACAATACCATAGCAACAACTTATAAATCAGAACACCTTAGCAACCACATATCATTCCCTGGCAACAAATTTTACTCTGGCAAATACCACTCACTGTTTTGTAAATTGAGAATAGATTTTAACATTAATGTTATTGATGAATTGTGCTCATGAATGTGGTTGTACACAGATTTCAAAGCGGACGTCACTGAGTTAACTCTGTGTGTTTGTACTCAGTTTGTGGGGAAGTCAGGTGTTCATCTGAAGCGGGATTTCTTCCTGTCTCACGCGTCCAGCGCTCGCTCGGAGCTCTTCATTAACCTGCGGGAGGTGAGCTCACGCTTCCGGCTGCCCGCCGGCGAGTACATCATCGTACCCTCCACATTCGAGCCGCAGAAAGAGGCCGACTTCACGCTCAGAGTTTTCTCAGAGAAACCCGCCAACTCAGAGTAAGTTGGGATGCACCGACCGATCCAGCTGTTAGGATTAAACATGAGCTTTCTCAACAGGCTCCAAAATGTACAGGATGGTAACAGGAGGTCATGAATAATTTTCATTGACTATGCACATATATTTTGCACAATTTCCTCAAAATACAGTCAGGTCCATAAATATTGGGACATCGACACCATTCTAACATTTTTGGCTCTATACACCACCACAATGGATTTCAAATGAAACAAGATGTGCTTTAACTGCAGACTGTCAGCTTTAATTTGAGGGTATTTACATCCAAATCAGGTGAACGGTGTAGGAATTACAACAGTTTGCATATGTGCCTCCCACTTGTTAAGGGACCAAAAGTAATGGGACAATTGGCTTCTCAGCTGTTCCACGGCCAGGTGTGTGTTATTCCCTCATTATCCCAATTACAATGAGCAGATAAAAGGTCCAGAGTTCATTTCAAGTGTGCTATTTGCATTTGGAATCTGTCAACTGTCGAGATGAGATCCAAAGAGCTGTCACTATCAGTGAAGCAAGCCATCATTAGGCTGAAAAAACAAAACAAACCCATCAGAGAGATAGCAAAAACATTAGGCGTGCCCAAAACAACTGTTTGGAACATTCTTAAAAAGAAGGAACGCACCGGTGAGCGCAGCAACACCAAAAGACCCGGAAGACCACGGAAAACAACTGTGGTGGATGACCGAAGAATTCTTTCCCTGGTGAAGAAAACACCCTTCACAACAGTTGGCCAGATCAAGAACACTCTCCAGGAGGTAGGTGTATGTGTGTCAAAGTCAACAATCAAGAGAAGACTTCACCAGAGTGAATACAGAGGGTTCACCACAAGATGTAAACCATTGGTGAGGAAGGCCAGATTAGAGTTTGCCAAACGACATCTAAAAAAGCCTTCACAGTTCTGGAACAACATCCTATGGACAGATGAGACCAAGATCAACTTGTACCAGAGTGATGGGAAGAGAAGAGTATGGAGAAGCAAAGGAACTGCTCATGATCCTAAGCATACCACCTCATCAGTGAAGATGGTGGTGGTAGTGTCATGGCGTGGGCATGTATGGCTGCCAGTGGAACTGGTTCTCTTGTATTTATTGATGATGTGACTGCTGACAAAAGCAGCAGGATGAATTCTGAAGTGTTTCGGGCAATATTATCTGCTCATATTCAGCCAAATGCTTCAGAACTCATTGGACGGCGCTTCACAGTGCAGATGGACAATGACCCAAAGCATACTGCAAAAGCAACCAAAAGCCCTATTCGGACGGGACTAGTTTTCTAAACTACGTTTGAGTTTCGATTCTTATCACCTGACGTCTGCTATTTTCATGTACCAATTCGGACGGGACTAACATCTCTGTGTTTATTACAGAGGTGGGAGGGTCTGTTTTGTACATCTGGGCGTTTCAGAGATCACGCGCTCTGTATGCGTGCATTGCGTGTCATTCGGATTGATTACCATTAGTATAACAGTTTTACTACAAATACCATGGTGAAGTATAACAAAACCATGTTAATGTGTGGTTGCTTTAGCTTTACTTTAGTTATTTATTTGTAATAAACCCGTGTTTAATTTTCATAAAGGTGCATATGTAATTAAAACATTAATTGAGTGCAGAAATGAACACGAGTAATTTTACCTGACGCAGATATTACAATAGCCAGTCTGAATGGTTTACGTGATCTGATTCTTGATTTTATTATTGTTTTGAATTTATTTACTTATTTTTTCCTTGCCGGGAGGCAAATATATCAAACATGAGCGCGGTAAGAGCGTCTACGGTAATTCACGTTGGCCAAAACACACAAGGAAATGCGTTGTTAAAAAAAACAGAAGGGAAAATAGACAAAACAGAAGGGAAAATGCCCCAAGAACAAGCAGGAACTGAAGACGGTTGCAGTAGAGGCCTGGCAGAGCATCACCAGGGATGAAACCCAGCGTCTGGTGATGTCTATGCATTCCAGACCTCAGGCTGTAATTGACTGCAAAGGATTTGCAACCAAGTATTAAAAAGTGAAAGTTTGATTTATGATTATTATTCTGTCCCATTACTTTTGGTCCCTTAACAAGTGGGAGGCACATATGCAAACTGTTGTAATTCCTACACCGTTCACCTGATTTGGATCAAATTAAAGCTGACAGTCTGCAGTTAAAGCACATCTTGTTCGTGTCATTTGAAATCCATTGTGGTGGTGTGTAGAGCCAAAAATGATAGAATTGTGTCGATGTCCCAATATTTATGGACCTGACTGTATATACACTTCATCCTGTATGCATATTGCACATACATTCTAGAGTTGCAAAAGTAATCTTTTAAAAATTAATTGCGCTTTTTGTTGTTGTTGTTGTTGTTGAGGAAAGATTCCCAATAGTGGCATTTATTTAACAGACTATTTTGTATCTCATTGGAATTGCCCATGCTGCTTATATTTGGGGCAAAAAAGACTATTGACCTTACTCAGCAAATTAAACTATTATTTTCCAATTCCTAAAAGAGTTATTGGTCAGCTGATTAGTATCTCTTTTCTATTGTTTTATTTACTCACAAAACAAAACAAAAACAAGAACAACTTTACTAACTTTGGTGCTGCTGAGAATTAACTTGTGTACTGCACATGCTAATGGTGAATGTAAATGTAAATTTTATTTTAAATATTTTTTAGAATATATACATTTTATCCTAATGAAAACTGTATTTTGCAGTTTTAACTGTTTCAGCAAAGGTGCAAAAATTTAATGCAAAAATAAATTAATAAAATTAATAACAACCACCACCTTTTGGCTTCCTTACAAAATTTAAATTGACCATTTGTGACCCTGGACCACAAAACCAGTCTTAAGTCGCTGGGGTATATTTGTAGCAATAGCCAAAAATACGTTGTATGGGTCAAAATTATCAATTTTTATTTTATGCCAAAAATCATTACGATATTAAGTAAAGATCATGTTCCATGAAGATATTTTGTAAATTTCTTACCATAAATATCAACGCTTCATTTTTGATTAGTAATATGCATTGCTAAACATTTCATTTGGACAATTTTAAAGGCAATTTTCTCAATATTTTGATTTTTTTGCACCCTCAGATTCCAGATATTCAAATAGTTGTATCTTGGCCAAATATTGTCAGATCCTAACAAACCATACATCAATGGAAAGCTTATTTATTCAGTGCATAATGTATAAATCTCAATTTCGAGAAAATTGACACTTAAGACTGGTTTTGTGGTCCATGGTCACATTTGAATTGCATTAACTCAACTAAACCAAACCACTAAAGTAAACCATTATTTTGCCATTATTTTCCAGCTGATTTCATTATCTCTTTTCTTTCATTTCATTTACTTAGTATAAAAAAAAATATATAATATTTAGAATTGATGCTGCTGAGCATTAATTCTGGACCTTGTTAATGAAATAGTGCCACTATAGAGCTTGTTCTAATGCTGAAGCACTCACCTTTGATAGCAGTTCTGTTCATCCAGTGAACGCAAAGATTATTCTCTGGCTCATATTGTAATTCTCTTTGTGTCCTTCAGAGAAATGGATGATAAAGTCATGGCTGATATTCCAGAGGAGGTGAGATGATCAGATCGAGACTCATTTCTATAGTTCAGCAAGAAAAGAGCGACTGCACTATACTACAAATATATATTCTCAGTTAAAGGGAGTGGTTTCTGATGGTTCAGTGATGTTGTGAACAGGAGTTTATTTTATCATGCAAGACTAAAATGTATACAAGTATACATTTGTTTATGTACAAGTATATTCTCTCTCTCGATTGCTTTAGCAACATCTGGATGAGAGTCAGATTGACGCGGGGTTCAAGAGTCTCTTCAGACAGCTGGCTGGAGCGGTGAGAGACTGATGAACCACTGCTGTGTGCAGACATTAAATATTACAATGCATTTATATGTTAATCATGTGAGAATGTGTTTTCTAGGACATGGAGATCAGCACGACGGAGCTGCAGACCATCCTGAACAGAATCATCTCTAAACGTGAGATCTTCATGATTCAGTAGCTCTGTTTCAAACCCTAGTGAGCCGCGTCACTCTCTACACAGGCAGCTCACTTCTAAGACAACATCCTACTAGTTAAATCCTGCAGAATCTATGCTATATGTGCTTCTGCAGAAGCCTCGCTCTTGCTACGCTGTCAAATTATTTGTTTATTTGCATCTGAATATTTAGCATTAAACTTAAAATATCTTTATCATTGTACATATTGACTAGAAGTCATACTTTTATAGTTTAGATTCAATTATGTCACAATGTTTCATGGGATGAGAACTTTTGAACTATTAAGCTGTAGAGTTTGCACAAAAACTGTTGCCTTTAAAATGAAGTGTCAGACAGATCGCACTTCAAGAAAAGAAAGCGATTTATTCTGAGAACTCATCTCTGTTGTGTGTATTCATGCACAGATAAAGATTTAAAGACGGACGGGTTTGGGAAGGAGTCGTGCCGAAGCATGATCAACCTCATGGACGTATCCTTTCCCCACAATCAGCTTTAAAAAGAAATATTCAGTCTGATAATGCAGACATCACTTAATGTAAACCATCTGGCAAATATTGGTTACGGAGGGTTTTTCGTAACCAATTCTTTTTTTTTTTGTCACCAAAATCTGCGCTGCATGTTCACATCAAACATCTCACCGTTCAGACTGTATTTCTGTTCGCCGTGCTCTGGTTTCCTTGACATGTTTGCAGACGGACGGCAGTGGGAAGCTCGGACTCACAGAGTTTCACGTGTTGTGGGAAAAGATTAAACGCTACCTGGTGAGATATTATATTCAAGATGGGTCATAACAGAGCTCATTTACATATAGAAGTATTAAAAGTACAGCAGAAAAAGCAGCATGCTTATTTCAGACGGTCCGAGAGAAGGTGAGGAGTTGTTATAAACAACCAGTGTTAGTAAAAGTAAAACCATAAAAAAAAAAAAATTACTTGAAACTTTAACTGGAATAAACTAAGTTAGAGCATTTTATTTTAGCTAGTTAATGACAATTCATAACTATATAGGCAATTTAAAAAAAAAATTAAATTACTACATTTTCAAAAGAACTAAAACTATCTAAAAGTGAAAGCATCGTATCATTCAAAATATGAATAAAAACTATAATAGTATCTCAATAAAACTAAAATAGCAATGTGAACAACTCAGTTACAGTTTTTGGTGCGGGAAAGCTTGGCTAAAATTATAAAATGAAGAATATGTAAAATAAAGTAGAGAAATCATCATGAAATCAGAAGTTGCATGTAATTGTATTGCCACATTATGATTCATTTTGCCTGAAGCAACTAAATGAACAGACACACGTGACATTAAAGATTACAAATATTTTTTAATTAAAAAAAATAAATGGATAAATTGTGTGCAGTCCATGGTTTGAAGACGATGCATGAAGAAATGAATGATTTATGATATGCGTATGTTTACAGCAAATCTTCAGAGACCATGACGTGGATAAATCAGGCACCATGAGCTCTTATGAGATGAGAAGAGCTCTGGAAGCAGCAGGTACACGGTCTGAAAACTCTTATTTGGTCTGTTTTGTTTAATCTCTGTGTCGTGACTCTCCGTTCGTCCCTTTTTCTCCAGGCTATAAACTGAACAATCATTTATTCCAGCTGATCATCCTTCGGTACACAGAGGAAGATCTGTCTGTGGATTTCGATAACTTTGTCACCTGTTTAGTGCGTCTGGAGACCATGTTCAGTGAGTCAATGTCATGGCCATAGTATTTAAGAAATGTAGCAATTTTTCATTTTAAATATTAAACTTGTACTTTTTGTAATTTAATATTGCACAAAGATGATATATACTATATTTTTTGAAAAGTATACACTACCATTCAAAGGTTTAGGGTCACGAATATATATATAAATGTACTTTTATTGAGCAAGGATGCATTAAATTGATAAAAAGTGACAGTAAAAACATGTTACAAAAGATTTCCATTTCAAATAAATGCTGTTCCTTTGAACTTTGTTTATAAAAGAATCTCTATTCATAAAAGAATGTTTTCAACATCGATAATAGTCATAAATGTTTCTCAAGCAGCAAATCAGCATATTAAGAATGATTTCTGATGGATCATGTGACACTGAAGACTGGAGTAATGATGCTGAAAATTAAGTTTTGATCATAGGAATATTACATTTTAAAAGATATTGGCATAGAAAACAATTGTTTTAAATTATATCATTTCACAATATTATGGTTTTTAATGTATTTTTGATCAAATAAATGCAGACTTCTTTCAAAAACATGTAAAAAAGACCCCAAACGTTTGAACTGAAGTGAATAGAGAATTCATGTAATTGGGTATTTTTCTGTTACTGAGAGAAAAGTTGGACATAGATCCATTTCTGCATTAAGTGCATTGCTGTAACACAAGATTACAAGAATATGAACATGCACAATCTTTTTACAAGTACAGTAATTCTGATCTGACATGAGCTGTCAGGACAATCGGACTGAAACGTGCGTGTTTTTACAGAGACTTTCAAGACGCTGGACACAGACGCTGATGGATTCATATCGCTCACGTTCTTTCAGGTTTCACTTCAGTTCACTTACATGAACATTTCAGCACTCACACACACTCACACAACATGTTCTGAGATGGATTTGTCATGTTTGGTAAACCTCTGCACATGTGAATAAGATGTCTGGTTCAAAGACTGTTTGCAGTGTGTCAGTCAAGCAGTTGTATTCTATAATGATCTGTCTGGTCTAATGCACTCTGATGTCTCTCTGTGTTGCAGTGGATTTCTCTGACCATGTTTGCCTGAAATGGACACAGATTTTTGCTGTTCGTCTGCACTGAGACTGTCTTCTCTTCTGTAGTCCTGCCCTGTGAAGAGTGCCTTATTTCTACGGGATAAACAGCCTTAATAATGCAACCCTGTTTACATAGTCTACAGGAAAAACACTGTGCCAAACGCATTTCTAAAGCCAAAAGAAAAACATTTCCAGCATGTTTATCATTATTTCTGGATCGAGCTGCATGTATTTCTCCAGAAGACACTTGTTCACACTTTCTGTGCCAAATGAATCATTGCCAATTTCAATCTTTCTGAATTTTTATCGCTATTTTATGATCATGAGCTGCATATCTTTCAGTGATTATCATATCTGAATGTTGTTCATATAAAGGCCGCTGTATTAGAAATGCATGTGCTGATGATACGGTAGATCGAACCCAGCTTTACTTACTGAAGGGGATTTGGTTTGGATGCATGCAGCTGTTTTATGGGATAAACTGTCTAAGATGTACTGAAAAACCAAAGAATCTTTCAACAAGCGTAAAGGGACATACACTTTTTAAAAGTGCCATATGCATTCCTTTAGTTCTGTTTTTATGAACAATGCAAAACATCCATTTAATACAATCTAACAGAACTGGGAACAGATTGAATCTGATTTTCATACATCGAACCAAGACGGCACTTTTCTTTTAATAGAAAGATGTATATGAAAAGGTGGAGGATGTTCTTTTTTCCAATGCCAAACAACATGTTTTTTTTTTTTTTTTCTATGATGTTGATTAATTTGTGGGTTTTCAATAAACTTTCTTTAAAAGTAGAATGTTTTTTGGGTTCAAGGTCTTGTCAGTATGGCTTTTACCTTCTTAAGTGAGCAAATATCTGTAATAATGTAAGTTGATAGCCTATCAGCATTGTCAAGAATATTAATTATTGTACAGCTATGCATGCAGCTTTACAACCTAATTAATTTATAGTTTACATTGAATATTTATAATTTAAAAAAAAAATCTTGGGTGACTATTTAACTGTAAAAAGGCTGAAAGGACATGATGTTGAAAGTCAGCAACAACTTAAAAATTCACTTATATTTTAATCTAAATAACTAGCCATGTAGAAGAGTAAGATTGTGTTTAAATTCAAAGAGAAAATGTAAAGAAATATTTACAAACACCAAGGCATATACAAACAAAATTGAAGCGTTTCTGAAAGTCGTTATATTGTTTGAGGTCAGATTCATAAGTAATGATGTAGTACTGAATGTAATGTCGAATTTATTAGTGAAGGAATTTGTATTTTGTGAAATTAGGGCCATCGTTGGTAAGCGCTAATGCATGAAGAGGGGCTTTTATTTTGAAATTAACCGGTGTACCAAACGTAAGGTCCTGCGCTTTTAGTTCCGCGGCTCGCTGAACGGAGATCTGCGAGTGAAGATGAATTCTCTGGCGCAGGAGATCCGGGGATTCTCCGCGGCGCGTCTGAGGAAGCAGAGCACGAGAGTCACGACCGTGACGGGCGAGAGACTCGTGGAGACGCGCCGCGGAGATCGTTTCCACGCGGAGCGCGACGGTGCCGCGGCGTGCGGGTTCGTGCAGGACACGAGCCTCGACCTGCAAGTGGGCATCATCAGACCCTTCCTCCTGCTCTGTGCGTTATGTGTTTGATGTATATTTGCAATATTCATTGGGAAAACCTGGTTCAAACCCTACTGTGGTGGTACCATGGTGCGCTGCTGGAAATACCATTGTTTTCCATGGCGATTACTGTATTTATGGACTTCAAGGTGCCAAAAGTGACTCAATAAATGTGGCATTGTGTGGTCATTTTTGTGTTAACGATGCATATCAAAGATGAACAACCAGAAAAAATATTATTTTTTTTTACCATAGTCACCAATAATAATAACAATAACAATACTACTACTAAGAAAATTCTGTAATTCAGAATTTAAATAAATTTATTTATTTAAAACCCGATTCCGATTTAATAAATATGATTATCATTATATATATATATATATATATATATAAAAAGTTTCCATGATCATGATGAATTTCCATGATTAATTCTATAATTTCTAGCTATTGTTAACAATTTTTTTTTAACTTCAAGATTATTATTTTTTTATATTTTAAAACCAGATTATTTATTCATGGCTAATTCCAATTTAATATTATTATTATTTAAACATTTTGATTGAAAATTTACCATGACACATTGAGTATTAACCCTACTTCTTATATTTAACTAATTTTGTGATTTTTAGCATCACAGGATGCTGCCCATGATATAGACACATTGAAGAAATTACAGGTAATCTAATATTTTATTTTTTACTTACTTATTTTACATAATCTATATTTTATTTACCTGACTTTCTCATAAACATTCATAAAAATAAGCAAGCTAATTTACATAATATTAAAAATTAATAATTATATTTTTTTGCTGTCATGTTTCAGGTGACTCATGTGCTGAATGTGGCGTACGGGGTTGAGAACGCGTTCCCTGATCTCTTCATGTATAAAACTGTTACCGTGTTAGATCTTCCTGAGATAGACATCACCTCATACTTCCCTGAATGTTTCCAGTTCATAAATGAAGCCAGTCAGCAGGTGTGTATGTGGAAGACAGACAAATATCCAGAGGGGTGTGTCTATAACCTGTTTTCTGTGTGCTCCTCAGGGTGGAGTGGTGCTGGTTCACTGTAACGCCGGCGTTTCTCGCTCTGCTTCTGTTGTCATCGGGTTCCTCATGTCCCAGGAAAAGATGTCATTTAATGAAGCCTTCAGCGCTGTGAAAACCGTCAGGCCTTACATTCAACCAAACCCAGGCTTTATGAGTCAGCTGAAGAAATATAACCCATGATTCTCCACAAAGACTGAATTTGTAAAACAAAATGTCCTGTTTTTAGCATTTAAATGTTCCTCAAACTGCTTGATTACTGCACGTGTCAGATTTATATTTATATGATTTAATGAGCTGATGAGATGAAGCAGGTGTGTAAGATATGTTAAACATCAGAAATGTGGTGTTTGGGGACTCCAGGACCAGGACTGAGAAACTGTTTTAGTGCCAACATCTTTTATTTCATATTTATATATGATTAATTCTATTAAAATATTTTAATGAATTTTTATGTTTATACTTAATAATAAAAAAAAAATTAAACCTCGCTGCTGATTTATCGATGGCCTTTACGTTTTCGTGAGGTTTTTAGCGGGTGACTTTTATTTTAAAATCCGTCCTGACGGGAAACTGTTCAGAGTCCACGCACGGCACAACACAGTAACTGAGGAGACTTTAACAAAACAAATAAATCAGTGATATATTCACCTGTTTTATGATTTTTTAAATGATATTTTACAGGTGTGTATAGAAGCATGTCGTGTGAGGCGTCTGTCCAGAAACAAGTGCTCTTAATAATGGACAGTTTAGTCACATCTATAGTGACAGAAATTTGTCAACTCGATATTTTTCAGTCAAAACGTCAAAATGGGAATCCAGAAACTGATATTAAAATGGTAAGTTCGTTCAAATGTATAATGGTTGACATTTTAACGTTTGTAAAGATGTTAACCATTTCACTTTAACTACAAAAAAATACCGTGGTAACCATAGTTACCGTCAAAATATGCAATAGTTGATGGTAATTTTACTACTGTAAAATGATAATACACTAATATGGAATCTCCTTCGATGTATATATTTTATGTTATGTGTTATTTTTTTTTATTAATTATTTTATTAAATGCAGAAACGTAATAATGTTAACCTGTTGTATGCTACAATTAGGTAAGCAAAACTTTTAATTTTACCTTAACAGTTAAATTGATTATTTCTTGTTTGATTCACAAGAATCTGACAGCTGCTATAAGGAAAATAACAAACTCAGCAGCAGAACACATCTGTGGAATCCTTCATACAGCATCAAATGGACCAAGAAAAGATCGTACACAACCAGATCAAGTCAACCATATGCAGCAGTTTGCTGGGAGTGGAAGACCACTTAACACTCATATCAAAGATGAGGAACATGTCAAAGGTGGTTCTTCTCATAATTAAACCATGCATTACTGTTATTTTAATAGATTAAATAAGAAAAATGCACTGTTGTAGGAGGAGACCAGCAAGATTTCACCTCAGACGTTGTGTCTGGAATCCAGGAAAGATTGAATTGCACCACATCTGTTGTACATCTTCTTCAGACTGTTGAAGTAACCCACATCCTGCTGTAATTTTTGTGTTTTTGATTATACAAATGCTTTGATTTGTTGTACATCAAACTAACATAGCCCTGTCTTCATCTAGGAAGAGCCGGAGTTTAGATTTGAAGAAATATTGCACGAAGAGGAACATGTAGTGTGTCAAACTCCTCCTGCAGATGGTACAGACTCCCTGACGTTAATGCAATTGAATTAACATGGTGTAATATGTTAATGTAAGGCCTAAATATACTATATCATATCTATTATAAACATGCCTTGTTCATGTTACAGAATCAATAGAGCCCAATGCAGATGAACCTGTAGAGCATCAAAGAGAAGAGCAATGGACCACTGAACCAAACTCTAAGTACATTTCAGTACAATTAAACACACTGGATCCACCCGATATTATCGAGACAGGTTTGGACGTACCAACAGACACTGCTGAAGAAGTGCAACCGAATGCAAGCGATGAGAAGAACATATGCAAAATCTGCGGAAAGACCTTCACCCACCTCAACAACCTCAGAAGACACGAGCAGAAGTTCCACAGCGGAGCAACGCCTCACGCTTGCCAAGTGTGCGGAGAGCGCTTCATCTCCAGACGCCTCCTCCAAATCCACCGCAGAGACCACAAGGTGGAAAAACCTCACAAATGCACGCTCTGCGACAAGGTGTTTCGCTTGCCCAACCACTTGAGGAATCACATGATGAGTCACGGTGACCAGAAACCGTTCTCCTGCGCCACATGTGGGAAGAGCTTTGCGTTGATAAGCATCCTCAGAGCTCATGAGCGAACGCATGCTGGCGAGAAGAACTTTGTCTGCTTGCAATGCGGTTCGCGGTTTCTCACCAAGTCTTATTTGGACTACCACCAGCGAGTTCACACTGGAGAAAAGCCATACCTGTGCAAACACTGTGGAAAGAGCTTCGCCCAAAAGGGCAACCTAAAGGCGCACGAAAGGCTTCACACAGGCGAACAGCCCTTTAGGTGCGAGGACTGTGGAAAAACCTTCGTACACGCAAACACCTTTAAGTCCCACAAGCAGCTTCACACGGGAGTCAAAGCTTTCTGCTGTGAGCTTTGTGGGAAGGGCTTTCGGCGAGGAACGCATCTCAAGACTCATCTACTGACGCATTCTGGAGACAAACCGTTTAGTTGCGATGTATGCGGGAAGACTTTTGCCCTCAAAGGATCTTTGAAGACGCATCAGCTTACTCATACGGGGCAGAAGAATTACGCTTGTAACGTCTGCAGTAAGCAGTTCGCTCAGGCCAGCTCGCTAGTGAAACACAAGCGGGTTCATACGGGAGAGAAACCACACCGCTGTGGAAAATGCGACAAGTGTTTCTCTCAAAGCAGCCATCTGAACTATCACTTGAAGGTTTGCCAGTCTGGGACAAAAAGTTCTGCAAACTCTAAGGTGGAGGACAACTAACGGAGCAGTCATTGCGTTTGTGCCTTTCTTGAAGAAACCCAACTGTGACCAAATATTTGAGACTTTTCTTAGAAGATCTGCAAGATGTTTCATGCTTAATTCTTGAATATTATTAGGGTCAATCTCAAGATTTGACCAAGCCTGGGTCACATTTCACAATGAAATAAAGCAATTATATTTTATACAAGATATATGAGACTATTTGAAGAGTTCATTTGCAAAAACAAATTTAATAATTTTAAAAAAAATCATGTTTTTTTCATTGTGCATTCCAATTAACCTCAATAAAACTGCAGTTTGGTTAATTTGATAAAAAAAAAAATTAAAACAAAGAAAAAAAAAAAGGTTATCTGTTTTTGTAAATAAACTCTTCGTTTGCAGATTTGTACATTAACACTCAAATAAAATGTCTCACAACCAAACTGAAGTAAAGGAGTAGAAATGCAATTTAAAATGTAAAAAAAAAAAAAAAACTAATTTTCATGGAAATGTTGTAAAAAAAAAAAATTTATATATATATATATATATATATATATATATATATATATATATATATATATATATATATATATATATATATATATATATATATATATATATATATATTACACATACATACATGCATATATACACACACATATTTAACATTCTATTTTTACTTTTATTTTTTGTTTGAAATATACAGAGACAGCGTTGGAAAATTTGACAGGAGGAAAAAAAACAAACAAAAACAAAAAAAAACATTTCAACGCTTTGCATTCACTCACAAAAAGCATTGACAATTTTTCCTCCTAAGTGAAATTTTTCCTCCTTATCTCCATCACAGGTTTTGGAAATGAGCAAAAGCATTAACGTTTTTCTCCCATCTCAATATTTCCCCAGCACTATGTCCCTTTTTGTGACGCTGTAGAAACACTACCAGCATTTAAGTTTTTTGTAATGCGATATTAAAATTGTACACAGTACTCACTTTTCCCACCATAAACCAGAGGGAGACATGCGTAATAAATAGCCAAATTTATTAATAAATGTTAAAAAACACATAAGATAGGCATTTACTGTACATCTACTGACAAATACCACAAAAGCAATCAAAGTTTTACAGAGAATTCGAATTTTAAATTAAGACAGTAACAAATGGTAAACGTTAACGAAGACGTTAAATAAGAAACATCAGCTTTAACATTCAGAGGAATGTAAAAATTATTTGTATTTTTCTTTTATAAAGCACTCTCCTGTTGACCGGGTTTATGTACATAAGGGCAAAACATCACAGACCAAAACTGAATGAAGGCTTTAAGAAGATTCAGCAAATATAAATAAGTGGGAGCCAAGTGGAATTGACCTGTATAGCAAGGTTTTTGTAACCATAACCATAATGTTTGTTCATAGATGAATCAGCGTTCTTTGGTCTGCGACTGATCTGCGAACAGTCTTAAGAGAAATTGTTGTTGTGCTCTATCCGGGTGACTATGGTGGACACCAGCCTCTCCAGCTGCTCCGCCCTCTGTTTGCCCGTCTGCAGAACTTCCTCATGATTGGCCTTTTCCTCGCTGTCGTAGTCCATCACCGCCTTATTAGTTATCAAAGACAGAGCGAAGACGTGCATCCCACAGTGCCGTGCCACGATCACCTCGTGAACCGTACTCATGCCTAAAACACATGAAGCCTGGTTATGAAACTAGTTTACATAGAATAAAAAAAAATAAAAATAAAAAATGCATATAAACAAATTAATTTCAATGTTATATAAATTACATTATACAGAGCAATAACTCACCGGTCACTAAATCACTGCTTATTTGCATAAAAAGTTACATTTGGTTCAACTTAAGGTATGTTTACACCACCAATATTGTAATAAAAATAGAAAAGGTTTTCCCCTTGCGTTTTTGTGAAGTTTCGCATACAGACGACAATGTTGTCAAAACGATCGCAATCCATTCAGATCGGCGAAAACTACTAAGAGTGCTGTATTATGCATGCCAAGCCAAGCCAATAGTTGGCGATATGCATGCACGATGATACCATTTACACAAATTTGTGTATTTATAGTTAGATTCCGCTATCGTAATTTTGTACTTTGAAACCCATTTTCAAAAGTTTGCGTTCTCAGTCCCCCAAACGTGTTTGTGTATTTGAACCAAAACGCATAAAAATGTCCTGTTTTAAGTTGAAAACTGTGTCTTGTAAACACCCCTCATAGTTGCCTTGCAAAAGATTGAAAATGAATGCCTTCCAGCTACTTTGTTACAGCATCACTGTTCATTTGCATAAAGTTAAACGGTCACATTAACATTTATGCATCTGGCAGATGCTTTTATACAAAGAGGCTTGTATTACATTTTAGGTATACATTTCATTAGTTAATGCATTCCCTGGGAATCGAACCCATGACCTACAAGAATACTAACTGTTGTCAGTTTGAATCAGAGAACTGCATAATACTCTATTATATCATAAAGCTTTGATAGCATGTTCTGATTAGTTAAAAGAAGCTTTAGAGCAGACGAGACGCTTACCGACAGCATCAGCTCCCAGTTTGTGCAGCATGCGACACTCTGCGATTGTCTCGAATGACGGTCCTCCTAGAACGCAGTACACGCCCTCTCGCAGGAAGTCGCTGTAACCGAGCTCCGAACCCACGTCGAGCGCCAGCTGCTGGAGTTCTCGATCGTATGCATCAGACATGCACGGGAAACGAACGCCAAACCTAAAGGTAAAGTAAGGCTTATATAATGAACAGTATTTACAGGAGCATGTGTGGAATCTCTACTTGTCAAAACAACTCCAGGAGGTGAGTGTGGTGATTCAAGGAACTAAATAAACACATAAACATGCCTATCGTCATTGGGTCCAGCCAGAGGGTTGTTTCCAGCAAATCCAGGCATGTTGAGATGATCTTTGATGATCATGATGTCGCCTACTTTATAGTCCTGGTTCAGACCGCCAGCAGCGTTGGTGAGAATCACGGTCTCCACACCCAGCAGTTTGAATATCCGCATTGGCATCGTAATCTAAAACACAACAACAATCTTAGTTTGAGATGCTTTGAACCTCGCATCAGTTGCAGTTTGCATCAGTTGTGTTCCATTTGTGACCACAAAACCAGTCATAAGTAGCTGGGGTATATTTGTAGCAATAGCCAACAATACATTGTGTGGGTCAAATTTATCGATTTTTCTTTTATACTAAGATATAAGATGATATTAAGTAAAGATCACGTTCCATGAAGATATTTTGTAAAATTCCTACCGTAAATATACCAAAACGTAATTTTTGATTAGTAATATTCATTACTACAAAATTAATTTGGACCACTTTAAAGGTGATTTTTCTCAGTTGTCAATATCAGTTTCTGGATATTTTTATTCATTTATTGTTTGGACCCTCAGATTCCAGATTTTCAAATAGTTGTATCTTGGCCAAATATGGTCCTAACAAACCACACATCAGTGGAAAACTTAAGTGTTCTGGTCTTTGCATTCCACGGGGTCAGAGAGTTTATGCTTCAATCAGGCACACAACACAACCAGTTAAAACTAATTCGGTTTTCAAATATAGTTAGTTCCTGGTTAAGAAGGATCTTTTGGTCAGAGTCCTTCAAGTTTGTGCAGCTTGCAATTTCAGGGATATTTAAAAACACAGAAGTGAACCCTTCTTAAACCCAGAGGTTTGGATCAGCACCCAAGACCGTTTTGGATCTCTAATCCAACAATACAACCACAACTATCTCTCAATTTAACTGACTGACAAAGAGTAATATATATATATATATATATATATATATATATATATATATATATATATATAAAAATAAGGTGCTTCATACCTTTTGGATGGGATATCCCTCATAGAGATGAAACCGTCCCTGCATGCAGACACAAGGTCTGCCCTTCAAAGTGCCAAACACCAGCCGTCCTGCGTGACCGTGCACTGCAGAAGAGAAGGAAACACACAGATTCAGTAATGGTTTTTACAAGATAAGATACACAATATCCTACATTATACAGTAAACCGCACCTGTACTTTGGGGGAAGTTGGGGATGTCCCTGTAGTTGAAGGCCACCTGGTCCTTCAAGGCGTCAGCCAGCCCACCCAAACCCGAACCACACACAATGCCCACCAGAGGACGCACTGCAGTCTGGGACTGAAGCCAGTCAGCTGTGGCCTGGCAGTCCTCATAGCTGTACCTGTGAAGAGAGAATGGAAAAAATGAGTTTGAGGCCCCACACATGACTGAATTCACAGCACACACATGTACATTTCCCATCCAAGCACGTCGCCTGACACACTTAAATGTCACACAGTCGCATTACACTTTTATACAATATACTTACACAACTGACATATATAAAATAGCATTTGCATATGTATTACATAACCATGTATTATATAACTAAGATGTTGAATACTGTAACATATTTGAATGGCTATGAAGCCTGCAGATACCAAATAAAAATATCCAGGCAAATCCGAAACAGGAGCCACTTTCTGACACATCACTACTGTAATCTGAGCAGCTGACTACTAAAATAAACTTCCTGTGACAGAGCATCTTTATGATTAGTACTATGGCCTTTACACAAACATTAAGAAGTTTCATATAAAAATCAGTTTAGATTTACAATTTAATTGCAGCAAATATACACTTAAATACAATCAGCTGTCAAAACAATCCCCGTTCTCAAAATAACTAGCGAATGTTTTTTTTTCTCTCCTTTTTAAATCCGTCAAGCACTTCTCCAGAGATAGTATGGAAATGGTATTAGTGGTAATTATAATTAGTAGGTTAATGGTTGACCAATATTATTGGCCAATTAAACATATCTAGAGAGTATGGTGTCAAGACTATTGTGTCTATGTTATACAGTATATGTGACTTACTGTTTGAACAATTTAACAAATGTCAGTACAATCGATTCAAAGTCAAGTTTTTCCCTCCAATTAATGTGTACTTCAAAGCGTTCTTTCTCAACCCCGCGTTTAAATCCGAAACATTCGCTTAAATAACATTACCAACGCATTACCACGTACTCGCCACTCCTAAAATTCGTTAAAATTAAATTTCACTCCGTTAATGAAAGAAGAAATGGATGAATTATTATAGGTCGACTTTAACCAGCCAACTTAACTCCCTGTGCTATGCCACCGATCGAGTAACTTTCATTCACCATCCAAATAGAAACTAATATACACTTTCAAAAGACAAAATAAAGACAGTAGAACTAGAAAATTAGATTCGAAAAATTAAGAATAGTTTACCCAGTGCTGCTCTCAGGAAACATGGTTAAAATCGCTGGTCAGATCCTTCACGAATACAAAACGGAAATGTCGATGTTACTATGTAGCGATGTACGGTAACGTTAGAAACAAACGTACGCGACGAATTATCAATGGAAGAGATACAAATAAAACAAGAACGATACGCGAGTATGAATAAAAGCGCTTTAGCGTTTAAAATTCCTGAAGCATCGCTCACGCAGCCGGTTTCTTTATAGAGCCGCCGCTTCCGCCGCACCGCCCCGCGTTTGACGCAATGAACACACCTTCTGACGCTATGCCTCTGGGCCAGGGTGGGCCATCATGGGCTCCCGGTCTGTTATCAGTAAAATCTCACTAAAACTTGAGCAATAGCTGTCAGACTGAACACCAACCTGGAAATTGGTTTTCCGGATTAGATTTATGGATGGCTGAACAACACAAACGCATGTGACTAAGAGTCATCCAAATATAAACACTGTCATGTGCTGGTCTATGTGTATTTGGCTTGTTCAAACTAATTCACAATGATTCAGATAAAGAAACCATGCACTTTTACACAGATTGCCTCAACTGCCTTTTCTTTTTGCCTTTGAATCAATAAACTGGACATCTTGAACAGGCGTATGTTGCGTAATAGCCTACTATAATTTTAGGGCGTGTATTTAAAAACATTATGGAAAACCTCTTTTGTTGAGTTTTGAACCTACAAGAACATATTCTCAGGCTGAAACAACATTGCAGAAATGCCTAAGAAAGTTTCATAAGTTAAAGAATTCATTCCTTCAGCATTCCCCTCGTGCTAAATCAGGGTGAGCCCTGCAGAGTTTAACTCCAGTCCTAAATAAACACCTAAACAAACTAAACAAGGTCTTCAGATTCTCTAGAAACTTCTATACAAGTGTGTTGAAGTTGGTTGGAGGCAAACTCTGGCAAACCGGATACTAGCCCTCCTGGAGCAAGATTTGATGCCCTTGTACTAAATGTATCCTGAATTTATCACAGAAGTTATCGCGGCATTTACATTTAGTCATTTAGCAGACGCTTTTATCCAAAGCAACTTACAAATGAGGAAGAAATCAAAACCAACAAAAGAGCAATAATATGTAAGCGCTTTTAAAAGTCTCAGTTAGCCTAATGCAGTACATATAGCAAGATTTTTATTTATTTTATTTTTTTTATAAAAATAAAACAAATAGATAGAATAGAAAAAGAATGGAGAATGCAAGTGTTAGAGGCTAATTTAAAAATAAATAAACAAATAAAAAGAAAACAAGTAGATAAAACAGAAAAAGAATGGAGAATGCAAGTGTTAGAGGCTCATTTTTTATTTGAAAAAAATAAATAAATAAAACAAGTAGATAAAATAGAAAAAGAATGGAGAAGGCTAGTGTTAGAGGCTAATTTAAAAATAAATAAACAAATAAAAAGAAAACAAGTAGATAAAACAGAAAAAGAATGGAGAAGGCTAGTGTTAGAGGCTCATTTTTTATAATAAATAAAAAAACAAGTATACGCTACAGAAAAGAAAAAGAATAAGGAACGCTAGTGAATAAAAAACGAACAAACCCATATGTTTAAATGGTCGAGCATGCTTTATTTTAGACCTAACCTAAGAACAGGACCTACCAGGCTGACTCAGAAACAAAGTTCATGACCCCCGTTGACCTATGACCTATTTCAAACATATCACATTAGGTAGAAGAATCCTATTCATATTAGCAGCTCGTATAACACACTTCCCACACATGATCATGTCAGTCAAAACCATCTTAGGGTTATCAGTGGAGAATGATGTCAATATCACGATTTTTCATTTATAAATGATTATACATTGTATTTATAATACATTTTATTTGATCACCTCTGTGACTGCCAGTTTAATGCAATATTTATCGTAACAGCACAGTTCCTATCATCATTGCAATTTATGACATCTAATTCCCTGATACTGCTTCTGCTTTTTTGTCATATCCTGTTGTGATCAGCCGAGTACTGTAGTTCAAGGTACCGCATGTGGCTAAATGACAAACTGATAAGCATAATATTTACAGCCTCAGCTGTAATATAATGCCTGAGAGGGAGCCTGTTTTTTCCACATGTCACTGTTGTGGCTGTTTATAATCAACCTAAAAACATAGCTGAAGAGAAGAAATGGCTGTGCAGAGCTCAACCTGTATTGATGACGTGAGTTTTCTTTGCACAAGCTGACACGCCTGTATCCTGACCAATGGTGTGACCGCTTGGCTCATGATGGCACAAAACAATTTAGCCTTTTCCTCAGAGGTTACAGCCTTGTAGGAATCAATACAAATGTTCCCAAAGCTGTCCAAGTTCATTTTACAACAAGTCCTGCAGAACAAGGTCGGGAGGCCCTTACAATTTCTCACTGGTATGATCTGAAGCATTGAAACATTGCATGAAAGCCTCCATCTAAAGAAGCAAAGTATGATTTACTTAAAAATAAATCAGTTATGTTATTAACTGAGCGGTTTTCTTTCAGACTGAAGAAGCTGTGTCTGATCAGCACAAGTCTTGAATGAACACATTAATCTTTACGCAACAAACTGCATGCATAACACCTGGTAATGTTGTTATCCACGTCTGATAATTGCAATGCATACTCACTTCAGACCAGGGGTGTGCATGAAAGTCAAGTCTTGGTCAGCACTCATCATCGTACATAGTGACCCCATTATTCATAATGATTAAGAGTGTGTGCGGAACGCGTGAAATGCCTTTGAGTTTAACGCGTTTAGCTTGACGTCTTTGAACCTGACTAGACAAGAATGTACGGTTTGGCTAATGCATGCATTAGTCCTTTTATTTGGTCCTTATTATTGATTAAGAAGGCCACAAGCTCAGGTGAGACAAGTCACGAGCGAAATATAGCAGATCTGGAATTTTCCAGGCTTCAATATTGCCCTGTCCGATTAATATCTACAGATTTTCACACTGAGAATGTGACTGAGAATCTGCAGAAATGTTTCGCCCTGCATGGAAATGCTTAAAAAAGAGCAGCTTTTATGGCAGAATCAAGTGTAGTCAAGGTTAGGAAGTAAAACAGTCCAGTACCAAATGGGCCACGACTCTTACTGTCATTTCCTGACAGGTGTTTTTGTGAGATCTGCATGAAAAAGGCCGGTCCGAACCTTCTAGGACTGAGAAACATTTGTCTACAATGTTACATAATAAATGTGTGGGTCAGTTTTACTGCAGAAATTCACTGCCAAATATATTTGGACTCGGACCAAAGCAAATGTTAACTTTAACTCTGACAGCCTGTCATTAAACTTCCTGTAGCAAACACTGAGCCTTAGTAAATAGAGGTCCAAAAGTCATTTGTGAACTGCTTCTATTTGCCATTTTTGCTAATTTAATACAGATTATTTGAAGTGAAAAAGAGGTTTTCAACACCTTTCAAAGAGGAAGAACTTTGAGAAATGTATGAGGAAATTTTGGACATTATAAAAGTGATGCAATAGAAAGAGGGTGTTTAGACAAGTAGCCATCAGGTTTTGTCTTTCTTATTCAATCAGGTTTTCCAGATGAGCTCATTGTGCTTCATCATTCTTATGAAAAAATCATCACTGAGTCGTCTCGACTGTCACCTTATATCAGAATGTGGACACTGTGCCAGCCTTCCCCTTCTAGAACATGCCATCAGTCTGTCTTATGCAATCTCTCTCTTATCACCCTCATTAGGTAATAGTGTGTTGATAAAAATAAGGAAATGGGAGATAAGCCATGATAAGTTTTATCGATAAGGCATTCTTTTGTGTCCACCATAAAACACTGTCCATCACTTTAAGGCTTTGTCAATAACAGAAACTTGCTGGAATTTACAGTTTTAACATGTCGCAACAAACACTTTATGAAACTCACCCAATCGCAAGAATACAGGCATCATTTAGCGTTATTAAATTCCAAATGGAGAACTCATATTATCGTGTGCAGACACTGTTTATTTGACCAAATATTTAGGCCAAGGCCCTATACAGGTTAGTCAACACATAATAGATACACGAAGTGAAGAAACTGACGCACGTCAGCGATTGGCGCGTATAGAGGGTGGTGCGATGATGGTGGCATTTACTGTCATTTTGAGAATAAAAGTGAATGTCCTGTAAGTTCCTCCCTCAACTCTTAGTTTAACAGCCTGCTTTCTTCGATTGCCATTGCATAACACTTCATGCTTTTTGCAAGTCATTGCATACTAAGGCATCAGTTGGGCTGCTGATTTAATGAACACATTCAAATACAAATATCCCAGTGTTCTTTCCTAAAAGGGCTCATTCTCTTGCTATTATAGAATTAAGAAATAATTCATTTACTTAATATTGTTCCAAAACCATGACTTTCTTTCATCCAAGCAACTGTGTTGCATACAGTCAAAGTGGATGGTGAGTTTTCCCGCTATTCAATGAAGATGCATCACGACATCGATGATGCTGAATTGCACTGGTCCTGCTGTCTTTTACTGTATGAAAAACAGCAGCTTGGACAAGCAAACATTGCAAAATCTCTTCTTCTGTGCTCTATGGGAGAAAGTTCGTCATTGATAATGGAAAACAGACTGTACTTAACGCAAATTTAGAACACAGAGTTTTCTGTTTGTCAGCAGTGACGGGGAGGTTGACATTGGCTGTGGTTCTTGATGTCAGAGATTGTTCATGCTTTCGCTTTTCTCTCAGACATAAATTAGATCTTTGTAGAACAGTCGGTTATGTGAGAACGTATCTGGAGAATCTCACTGCAGTGTCATGCGTGAAACCTGCGACATTCACTTTGGTCCTCACAAGAGTAACTTGAAGGCCTTTATTGTTGTAAGTAACGTGCTCCTCCTGAAACTGAAAATTAGATGAGCTATTTGAAGGGACGTGCCGTTTCGTATTATGTCAAACGAGTTAAAATGCAAAATGCAAACCTGTCTGTGTCCTGCACGTGAGAGAGATAATGACAATTAGAAAAACAGAAAGAGATGACTTCACTAGTAAAAGAAAAAAAGATCCATGACTTCAATTACACATAATACACATACCTTTATCATCTCCTTTCGATAACATGAGCTGTGTCAGTAACAGACCTTCAGGAAAAAGATGAGGTTCATAAATCCTGAATTCTCCTTGATCTTATAATTAGATGAGTGCCCACATGTCACCAATAATGTGGAGAAAGACATGGAGCAGAACAAACCTAAACATACAGATTGAATGTATTTGATGCAGTCTGACAGTGAATGTGGGATCTTTTTGAAATCAAGCCAAGATAATTTTATTTATACAGAGCTTTACAAAATGTACATTGCTTTAAATATTTCAGTATTAGTATCTGAAATGGATGCATGCAATAAAATAAGATAAAGTGATGGCAGCTGTGAATGTGCTGATAAAGATCTTGAGATAAGACAATAGATGAATTATGTCTGAAAGGAACAGATAAGGCTCTCAATCACTGTTTTCTACTTGATAACAGGACAACAAACAGTCCTTAAAATCAAGGCTTTGCATGTAATGAAGACTAAAACACAGGCTCTATAGACCATCTATATCAGGGGTCTCTGTGACAGGACTGGATATTCCAGTCTTTCTTACGAACTGTGTGACTAAGATAGCCATAACAAAATCATTACATTAAAGCTTTCAGACAAAGAACCTCTTATAATTTTGAATGGAAAAACGTGGGTTATTTACTCATCTTCATGTCGTTCCGAACCTATACGACTTACTTTCTTCCACTGAACATAAAAGGAAATGTTTTGAAGAGTGCAGTTCTTCTGAGATACAACAGTTGACTGCAAGAAATTGAAGTCATTGTTTACTGATAATATTCCCCTCCAATCTATTGCATTATGCGCATACCTTCATTTTCCAACCCTTTGACCCTACCTCAGGTAAAAATGGGTGAAGGTCCCTCTGACATCCAGTTCTACTTGACAAACCCTTGAAAATGTGGAGGTGAAAAGATGCACAAGACTCCTGAGATGCAACAAACATGGTACTCATTACGTTGCATGTTTAGTTCAGCAAATCATCACCATTTGTTAGTTTGGAAATAAATATGGTTATATTGCTCATTTATTTATTGATTTAGATTTCCTCCACATTTTCTGTAAAACTGTGTAAAATTTTTTTGTGTGATTAAAAAAAAAAGTTTAATTAGGAATCAAGGTCAAATGCATTGCATTGTGGGATGCAGTAGCCTATTCAGTGCAGTGTTCTATATGTTCTAAGCATATTAAAAATTAGCATACTGTGCACTGTATACACAATAGGCCTACATATTGCAGAAATAGTTAGTGCAGTATGTTAGTGTGCAAAGTTGTCCCAGCGCTCTTGATTCTGCCCCTACTGGAGATTAATTGTGCAGCACTGCCCTCTACTGGATATATTCATTCATAGATCATTGCTGAGCTTTTCAATAAAAGCAGAGGATTTGGAAAGCTGTTTCTCAAGAAAAGAAATCCAAATCAACCAGGTTTTAGGTTAAAAAGCATATGAATTTTAAAGAAAATAATTCTTTATGCGCTAATATTGTTTTTCAGTCATACAATGCATGCACAGTTATTAGCAAAATACTGTTTAAAACGGTTTTAGATGAACAGATGCAA
The DNA here is from genome assembly GCF_012432095.1 of Onychostoma macrolepis. Classification (NCBI taxonomy): domain Eukaryota; kingdom Metazoa; phylum Chordata; class Actinopteri; order Cypriniformes; family Cyprinidae; genus Onychostoma; species Onychostoma macrolepis. The sequence goes on from NC_081161.1 coordinate 43,250,679, forward strand.
TAGCGTCACACCACAGAACATGTTTATTTCCCAAAAGCATTAATACCAAGTTGTCAACTACTCTAGTGTCAGAACAAAACAGACTGCAAGACAAAATATCACCCATTACTAAATAAAGTCTTCGTTTCAAAATTAAAGAGAAGGGACACCTACTAGGTGAAATGGTCTCTTTAATAGCCACAGGAGGGCTCTAGAGCGAAGGGTTCCTAAGAGACCATGCATCTGATTGCAGGAATGGAAGAACACGATGGAGAATCCCTTGGCTGAATCATGAGGCCAGCTGTGAGTTACAGGAGTTAACACAGTCAGAGCACTGATTACCCTAATAAAACTTCCCTCACTGATTGTCCAAATAAAACTTCTCTCACTGGGAAGGCATAAAACTTCACTGAGCGGCTCCCTTGGACAGAAAATGGGCATTATCCCAGACATAGTGGTAATGGTTTCCTCTCTTTCTTTGAATAAAAATCCTGAATGAAAGTCTCTGCGCAGTATGTGTGTTTTTATGGATTGTACTACAAAAAACAATGAAATTCAATAATGCTCAAGGAGGTATATGAAAAAGTTGTAGCTAGACTGAACTGACAGAAAGGGTTTGATACTGGAATTGAATATCAAAAGCTCAAAAGGGGACACATGAGAAAGAAACAGCAAATGGGACGGAAGTTGAGTGGGAAAAAGAACACCATGTTTTCAGTAAACAGACGAAGTGTAATGCCAAAGAAAAGGGTCAACAAAAGAGAAGAAACAGAACACAAGAAAAAGTCTCTTCCGACAGAGCCGTCCAGCCAAAAAGAGTCCTGACCGACTTACTTCACCTCTCCTTCCTTTTTGTGCCTCATCCTGTTCTCTTCCATCCATCCTTTCTTCTCTTGTGTATCTACATCCTCTCATTTGCATCTTACAACCTTGAGTGACAGATTAGGGCCTATCTTGCCTTTCTTTATTAGATTACCCTTTATTTTATTATTTTGTTTTTCAGTTTAGTCCGATGCCATATTTAAGTTACATAGTTTTACGTCCTTATATTTAATCCTCAAAACAATGAAAAACTACCCCAACCTTGTTGAGTTATTTCGGCCTAAGAAAATTGCGCGCTTTGGCAGGTGGGCGGGAAATCAAGATTAACGCGCGTGTGAAAAAGCCGCGCGCAAAACGTCTCGGCACAAACCGCCGTCCGTGTAAAGATTTAGGATGTGTCTGGTCTGTCTAGGCTAGGGCACGCGGTAAATTTAACTTCCGCCACAACAAGCTTCGGTTTTATGTAGTCCAGCCTTCAGAAATAACCTTTAGAGTGTAAATAGGCTAATTACATTTCATTAGTTATATGACAGCCACTTGTTAAATTTACGCCCGATAATTTAGACGCCAGCGACACCAACAGTGATCAAGACTTTAGCTAAACAGAATTTAAAAGGCAACGTGAGCTTTTATGTGAAAGGTAAAATTTTATTTTTATTTTTTATTTTTTTTTACTTATATGCAAGATAACTGTCGACTTTCGTTTTGTGAAGACAAAATATGACAGACAGGCCCATTGCACCAACTGCAACAAAAATCAAGTCATTTAGCCTACCTTTTTGCGAATAAAAAGATGAGAGGAGCAGTCATACAATCGGTTGGTTCAAAATCAGCATTCAAGCAATCTGCTTATGCAACAGTAAAAATAGGCCTACATATTTTAGACTACACAAACAAATAAATAAACGATTTTTTTTTCGTTTTTGTTCGCGAAAAAAAGAAAAGAAAGAAATAAGACATATATCCTACCTTAAAACTTAATTAAAATAAATAAATAAATACAAATAATTTCCCTCTCCGCCTTATGCTTAAATTAACCTATTCACCTATATATATATATATATATATATATATATATATATATATATTTATTTATTTATTTTTTTCCCCATAGGCCTATATATTTTTTTATATTTAAGTTTTTAGTATTGTTTTTAAAATTATTTTTTACTTCTTGTATAGTAACCTAGTAGGCTAGCCTATATAATGACAGTGTTACATAATACGAATAGTAATCATAATTACGGTAATTCTTTCTTTGTCCCCTTCAGCGCCTCTTTTCAAAGGTTTGCACCTGTTTTCTGCGCAGTTATTCAAGCGGACATGGATCGACTTCAAAGTCATGTCATTCTGAAAGTCGCAAATTCCGCTCGGATAGAGAAAAGAAAGGGAAAATCGCCAGAGAACTAATTCAACATCCGAGGTCGTATTTATAAATAATGCATGTGTCCTCCGAACAAACAGCAACATACAGTTTCTTCATTTCGACATATTTAAATCAAGCAGAAAAGTTTACAAAGGCTGAGGAGCGGAGGAGCTCAACAAGGGCTCTATTTACAGACTGAGACACGGGGGGGCGGGAGGAGGAGCGGAGGGCCGATGAATTAATGAATTAAATAGTGCTGAGGCGCTGAAAGTACGTATTTCATCAACAATGAAAGGCAGGACTCAGACGAGAGGAGAAAGTTTTCAGATAGTGCAGCGAACAAAACTTATTGAGGAGTTCCACTTAAGACGAGACAAGAGATAGAAAGAGAGTGAGGAGGATAGAGAGAGAGAGAGGGAGAGAGAGATAGAGAAAGAGCATTACATAATAAATCGGTAACATTCGACCGGCACTGACTGACACTTATTGCTTGGATCGAACCGATTATATATAGGCTGTATTTTTTTAACTTGACAGATTTTGTATATTTGCATAAATATTTAGGCGTATAGGCTGGAGTTTTAGAATCGTATTAACTGTTTCAAATGTGTTTATTTGAATGATAAACATTATGAGACCTTGTCATTCTTCTGGCACGGATGATGTTGACAAAGTTGTCAGGAACGCGCTTCTCTCCGTTCTGAACGCTTTCACAACTTTCGCCTCAGATTATCCTCTGATGTTTCCTGAAATTGGAAAACAGCAGTGACTGTTGTGAATCACAAAAAGAGAGAGCTCTGCGTTCAAGTCCTCAGTAAAAGGTAAGTGCTGAAGTAAACATATAGCCTAACATCCATATGTCACTTGCGAGGGGTCAGAGGTCGATGTGCTGAGATTGTGTTCATTTAAAATGAAGGAGATTAATGAAGAAACTAAACCATGAGCTGTGCAGATTTGAATCCAGCATCATGTCTCATCCTTAAATAAGGCGTCAAGTCCAATATGAGTAAGATCCTTGCAGACATGATGTAAGACATCAGGTGCATCTCAACAAGATGTATTAGGATGCAAAAATATACATCATTGTTAAAAATTTGTATAGAAATAAGTATTATAGTGCAAATAAGTTGTTCTGATGTGTTGCCCGCTGTTTGATTGCTCAAATGTCCTGTTGCATGTTAAATTTGTCATTTAATTAGCTAAAATGAATTAATAATGGGCACTTTTGTCAAAATTAGATTGCTTCAGTTTTATTCGAGTTTGTGTCACTCTCTTTTGAGTTTCAGTATGTTTAACATTATAATGCAAATTAAAAAAAAGAAAAAATAATTAATCTAAACAGATGTTTTTTTGTTTGTTTGTTGTGTTTTGTTTGGTTTTGCATTTGTCTGCAATGAAATACCTTTTAAATATCAGTTGTAGTTTGATTTATAATTAGAACTTTCACTGTGTTTAAAGCTTTCAAATTCAATTTACAGTTACAGTTCGCTCTATTAAATAACACTGCTTCTCTTTAATGCATGAGCCGTAGAGAAACAATATTTACTGATGCAGAGATATAAAAGAGGAGGATTATCCGCTGCTATCAAAATAATTTCATAGACTCTGACTGAAACACAACATCGCGTGGGTATTCTTTTCTTTTTTTGTTCCTTTCAACTGATCTGATATGCTCCCCATGGCTCTTTCTGGCAAACATCAGACCTGGCAAAGTGTTTGGATTTCCTTTTTGGACTTTTCCCTTGCTTTTTTCCCCTTGTTCATTTCTACCTGGTTATTTTGGAGATCTAAGCCAAGCCAGCCAATGAAATAACTGATCTGCCTATATCAGATAATTGTGCAATAGATTAATTAGAGGTTAAGGAAATGTTGATCTGTTAAGCGAGTCGTTTTGTTCGCAGAGTGATTTCCTGAGCACTTTAAAATAGAAAAGTCAAGTACATTCGCCAGCGACTGTGAGAAATGCATTGGATCTGGTGAATAGAGGAAAGTAAAAGTTTGCACATCCACAGAATACTGATGAGAGAGTTTTAATTTCGGCCTGTTTTCTGTCCATCTCTCCATTTCACTCCTTCCTTTCTCTCTCTCTCTCTCTCAGTCTCACTTACTCTCTCTCTCTCTCACACATGCAGTGTTGTATTTTTCAATGGTGGCTTTTGTCTCTTTCATCTCGTCTCTAAACAAAAGGATTCTTGTGTATACAGGACAGCGAGTGAGAAAGAAAGACATCGAGGGAGGACAGAAAGTGAGAGGAAGAGTGAGAAAAAAGACGAAGACAGTTTGTAAACTCTCGCAGTGAAACAACATGGCTTCGTTTTTGACGCTTGCTGAGAGCTCATGTGCATCAGTACAATACGAGTCAAAAGTTTGGATGCACCTCGTTATTCGTTACGACTGTTTTTCCACATTGCAGAATAACAATGAAGTCATAAAATAACACACTGATGTATGGAAATGATGATAAATTTCCCTTTAAGTGGTATTGAATTAGTTTGCATGTATTCTTAGTCAAATATTCATGTGTAGGCACAATGTATATTTGTCTCCAAAACTAATTTCATGCATTTCAAGCCTTTAAACCAAAGGTCTTTGAGAGCATGAGAAACATACATTGAGTCAAGTGCGTGTCAGCGTTTGTCTGCTGTATGTACTGTATCAGTGTGCACGCGTGTGGGCGCGTACTCGCCGGAGTTCAAAGGTCAGCTGTGTGTACACTCTGCTTATAACACGTGCCTCGGCGAGGAACCGCCTCCTCCCTCTCGGCCGGCGTTAGTATTCAGAGCACAGCGATCCAGACAGATACCTATTCATTCTCTCAGTGTGAGTCCAGAGAGAGAGAGAGCGAGGTCAGAGAGGGGAGAGCGTATCAAATCTCCCTGGTACTCATTCATTTCATTTATTTATTTTATTTGGTGCGGAAGGCAGAAGCTGAGTGAGACTAAACTACCACTTAGACATTTAAACAAGAATGCAGAGAGGGAGAGAAGAGAGTGAGCTTGAACAGTGTGAATGAATGGAGTCAAAGTGATTCCTTGTGTAACGTATCTAAGATGTTGGTTCTCAGTTATGTTTTCAAGTTGCTGTTTGTCCTCAAATTCACAAATGAGTCAATTTGAATGTGGATAGCACCTCAGGTCATTGATCCTGTAAGAATTTAATGAGTCAAGTTAAATCAATACATATTGTTTCAAAGCAGCTTTACAGAAAATAATGATGTTAATGTTTATAATTTCTTATTATCATGTGTTTATATGAGTGAAAATATAGTTTATATTTTGCAACAGTACAAACAATCAAGAAGTTCAAATTTGTTATATAGTATATATCGCTGTACAGGAGCACGAGAGGTGGGCGATAATAGTTACATTCTGCAACACAATAAAACAGAAATGTTTGAGCTCATATTGAGATTTTTTTATTATTAAAGACTTTGAGCATGTTTGAGTCACTGTTGAGATGTCTTCTGAGACATGAGATTACTGGCATATATTTTTTTTAGGAGAAACACTTTTCTTCATTTTTGTCTCAATTTCTTTGAATCTGCTGGTGTTTTGGTGATTTTTAGTGGATGTAAGAAGTCAGTTCTCCTCAGGTTCACAGAGGAACCACAGGTGTAGAGAATCACAGTACCAAGCAAAAACTCCTCATTTTCAACACTATTATTTTGTCATTTCAAATTGTACAAACTCTTTCTTTTGACAAATATTTTGCTTGAAATTTGTGTTTGTGCTATCTTTAGGTAAGAAAGAAGATATTGTGAGAACTTTTTTTTTTTTTTGATTGCCCATACAATGGAAGTCAATGGTGTCCAAAGTTATTTGGCTCCTAATGTTCTTCAAAATATCTCTTGAAGAAAGAAATGTCCAGATGTTTTGCTTAAAAAAAGTGTGTTTATGTATTATTTCTGGAACATAAGTGATAATTGCTATTTAGTTATCCGTAATGACATTCAGACAATTTAAAGAATTAGGTAAGTGTCCAAATACTTTTAGATTATTTCAAAATAATAAAAAAAAGAAAGTTGTTTGTGGAGCTTAAAATGGTTTGTCTATGGCATCAGACTGTAAAACCATTATTGCTTCTTGAATAGTGTATGATTGTGCAATGAAGTTTTATTCCAGGACCATTTGAGATCAACAATGTCAGAAAACATATTTAGATTTTTGAGCATGATCGCTGTACTTTTTCTGGCTGATGTGTGGTTTGCATGCACCAAAAGTTTGATCTAAAGCTGTAGGAGAAGTGAGTGAACCAGTGATTGAAAAAACTGTCCAAGCAGCATCTACGAAACAAAGTTTATATAGGTGAAGGATTAAGAAGCGTCATCCTCAATGTAACAGAGGAATGCAGAGAATATGGAAAACATTGGGGGGCTCTTTTCATCTCTGATTCCTTCCTGCGGTTTTGTGTTTTTGGATGGTGAATAAGTCACCCTTTTCACCGCTCACCCGGGCCAACCGAGCACGGCGTGTGAGTTGGTCAGCATTGATGACCAGCCTTTAAATGAGAAAGGGCAGCTGCTTCCACTGTGTGAATGAGGGGCATTTAATGCGCTTGGGCAGCTGGAGGGTCTGAATGTAGAGTCAAAAAAGAGTAACGGACCACCAGGGTCGCCCCCAAACCCGGCCCTGTACCCCTTCCTGGCACACACAAACCTCGAGAGAGAAGGATGCGCTCACGTGTTCACGATAAAGATCGCTGTGAAAGCTGCTTTGCCCATTTCAGCTTTTAGAGAAGTCTTTTAAATACTGCTGAGAGTCGCTAATGTGTCCCTAATGTGGCTCTCTTTACTTGGACGATGCATGTCTTTCAGATAGAGCTCAGATAGAGATAGAGCCCTCTCTCTTCCCATGTGCTTTTTCTTCTAAAATGCTACGAGACGACCTAGATTTTACTGAAGGAGATAAGGTGACAGGTTTCTCACACAGAAGCCTAACTGCTGGATCGGTTATTTCATTTAAAAGAACTTCTTTTTATGTCAGAGTAATAAGATACTAGTTTCTGTAACCTAAACTGTGGCATGTATGAGTCCCATCTGATAACATCCACTGCTGGCCAGACAAACATGAGGGAAATAAGTGGAATTATAAGCAAAATATAAATGGCAATGTGAAAAGTCAAAATGACAGATCACAACATCATCGTTCAGTGCTGCTGCAATTGTCACAGCAAAACCTGAACACTTAAACAAAAAGATGTCCAGGTTTCAGTGTTTGGTCAATTGAACATTAACCCAATTGCAATCTGCATCTTTTCTACATAACGACCAGTCTATTGTGCTCAAAGCTTTAGCAGTCTTTAATAAGAGTTTTGGATGAAGAAAGCCTGGTCACCTGTGCATTTTAGAAACTGCATTTGCTTGCATTTTGAACACAAATGACTACATCAGTGGATGAGTTTTAATGCAGAAATGATTTATGAAGCTCTTGGTTTGCAGATTTGACCTCAGAAATATTACAATTTAATCGTTATCAATCAATGTTTATGAAGAGTCAAGACATATGATATGTGTTATAAATAACAAAATGTATTATTTTTTTAATTTCCCAAGACCTGTGTACATGCACATCTGAAACCAAGGGTAGCTAACCCTGCAAATCCTGCAACCCTGGAACTCAAGTCTGCAGGAAGGTAGAAGAAATTAGACTACTTATTTTAAACCATCTCTCTCTTCCCTCCTAGCTATGACCTCAGCCACGCCCCCTTCCTCCCGTAGCCCCTCCCCACAGAAGGTCTGCCACTCCCAGACACAGACAGATGTTCTAAAGCCACTCCTAGGCGGAGGAGGCGGGGCTTCGACAGGAAACGGACCTGCGGCATTGCGACGCCGTCGACGGGTGCTATCTAAAGATGGGCGGAGCAATGTACGCATTGAACACATCAGCGGCCGAGGGACGCTTTACCTGCGCGACCTGTGGACGACCTTTCTGGACATGCAGTGGCGCTACAAGCTTTTCCTGTTTTCCGCCACCTTCGCTGGCACCTGGTTTGTCTTTGGAGTGCTGTGGTACTTGGTGGCACTTGTGCATGGAGATTTGCTAGGTGAGGAGGGAAGGAGATGTTCTTTAATAGGACCTGGATATTTATTTTATTAAATATTGCAACACTGTTATTTCCATGTCTTTGTTTCTTGTCCTTTTCTCACCAGAGTTTGACCCTCCGTCCAACCATACGCCGTGTGTGATGCAGGTCCAAACCCTGACTGGAGCGTTCCTTTTCTCCCTGGAATCACAAACTACGATTGGTTATGGCTTTCGCTGCATCACTGAGGAATGCCCACTTGCTATAATCCTGCTGATTGTCCAGCTTGTCATCACCATGGTGATGGAGATCTTCATCACTGGAACCTTCCTTGCCAAGGTACAACTAAATCTAAATTACTTTTGGTAAAAAGTTGCTACAGCACGTACAATATCATTATTTCTGGTTGTCAAAATGTTAAACTCTCAAGCTTCTATTTTTGGCGGAAAACCTGACATGAGCCTGTTTGTAAGCGCTTCTAATTACAAATTTGGGAAGGCTGGCAAATGTTGAGTTCCTAAATGTATAAGTAACCCAAACTCACAGCAAATACAGAGTCACATAGATGCAAATTCCTCACCTTTCAGTGACAACTCACTTTTTTGAGATCAAAATAGGTCACCTATGATTTTTGCTTAGATTCAATGAGAAAGAGTTTTTATTAGGGGAGGGGGGTGTCTTGCAAGGGTACTTGTGATCTTACAAGGGTAAATAAAGAACTGGTTGTTTCAATATGTTTTGTATAGTATTTTCTTTACTCTTCAAAACTATGTCTAAAAAGGGTAATATTTTATATATTTGAGGTCTGAGATGTGGGAACGGGCAAACATTTTGCATTCTAGTCAGCATTGCCGTCTAATCAGCCAATATTCTGTTAAATAGCCTGCATAGCACTTCATCTTTTATAACATGAGATTTTGACCAAATATATTCAATCTTGATTTTTGTAAAACATTGCAACAAGATTTTACATTTTTTCTTTTTTTGTGAAAAAATACAGTTTTGGACATATAAGGTAATAATAATAATAATAATATATATATATATATATATATATATATATATATATATATATATATATATATATATATATAAACCTTAAAGTAACTACAAATGAGCATGTAAAGCAAATATCTTTAAAAGAAATTCCGTGTGGAGCATGCCCCCAATCCATGCAATGTTTTTTCCCCCTTTTTTCCCCTTACCTGTTTGCATCTCTGAAGTCAGAGTTTGTGTGGAGCAGCATTTGTTGTGAACTGCTCTGCTCTGTGCTGCTCTGAGACACTGAAAACACTTGATGATCCATTATGAGCTGCCCACGTGTAAATGAACACAGTGCCGAGCTTCAGTGCATATTTTTATTCAAATAAATTGTAGCATTTGCAAGTTGATAATCGTACAAAGCTGGATTTTGGTTTTATTGTCATTAAACACGTAGCCGTACTGGAACTGGATTGAACTGGAACAATATCTGATTAAAAAATACATATTTCTGTGACCTGCACAGTTCTCTCAGATCTAATAAGGCATTTATGTTTTCATTTTGGGTATGTAGGTAGCACGGCCGAAGAAACGTGGTGAGACTGTGAAGTTCAGTCAGCATGCTGTGGTCGCCAATCATGAAGGCCGACCATGTCTCATGATCCGTGTCGCTAACATGCGTAAGAGCCTACTTTTGGGTTGCCAGGTAAACACATCTGATGAAATAACGTTGAATTTCATATTCATTTCCAATGTAGTGTATGCGCAACTCATCATATGTCCAATTCCTGGGATTCCTCAGGTAACAGGTAAGCTTCTGCAGACGTCGCTGACTAAAGAGGGTGAGACGGTGCGTTTGGATCAGAGAAATGTAGCCTTCCAAGTGGACACGTCCAGTGACAGCCCCTTCCTCATCCTGCCCCTCACTTTCTACCACGTGATAGATGACAACAGCCCACTGCGGGCCTGGGCTGCCAAAGGTACGGAAGCCTAGGAGAACTCAGGAGGAACAATAAGGTCTCATGTTGGAATGTTGGAATTCCAAAATGAAGCCTGAAAGCCTAAGCCTAAAATCGTCCCATTCAAAAAATGTATTCATTACTTTCTACTGTAAGTTGAACTGGTATCATTGTAGCTCAACTGGAAGAGCATGGTGCTGGCTATGCCAAGGTTTTGGGTCAAGCATCTGCCAAATGGGTAAATGTAAAACAGAACAGGCACAGTTTCAGCTGGTGCAACCTTAGGTGTCTTGCTCTGTTGGCTCATGGATCGTTCTTTTCGGTGAATGAACCAGCAACCATCTGGTTATCAGCCTTAAGCTTAAACTACTAGACAACACTACTCCATTTCCTTATATATGCACAATTCAAACCCATCACATATCAGGAATTTTGAGATTCCTGTAGCTCAAACAGTAGAGCATAGTGCTAATAAAGCCATGGTCATGGGTTCGATTCCCAAGGAATGTATTCCTTGAGAATTAAACCCATGACAGTGTGTATCATGAATGCAATATAATTAGCTTTTGGAGCACCTGCCAAATGCATGTGGGTTTGATTCCCTGGGAATGCATGAAGTAATGTTCATGTATTCCTTGGGAATTGAACCCACATGCATTCCTTGAGAATCGAACCCATGAGCATGTGTACCATACATGCAATTTAAGTTGCTTTTGATAAAAGCATCTGTCAGATGCATGTTTTTTTAGTTCTTTGCACATTGAAAAATCTACTGCTAAGGATCGTGCGAGTGATTTTGAGAGAGTGCAGAGATGGAGCTGGCTCTGGTGGCAGATGAAGACTGTCAGTAAGATACACCTGAGAACAGGGACAACGTGGTTGGGCACCGACCCCCGTGGCTCCAGCAGAGTTGCTCTGAGGATAGAGTGCTACACGAGAGAAACGTGAAACAGCAGTGTGGGGAGAGGTGTCAAAGACACCAGAGAAGCTCCGTTTCAGCGCAAAGGTCGCGCTGCAGGCAGAAGGTTCAGGGAGTCCTGGCACTTTGAGCACACACTGGTGCCCTGTTTCCACTGACACTTCACACCTGAATCAAGTGTGCGTGGCTGGCCAAAGTGCCTCAATTTATGTTTCCATTTTGCCTCTCCTTGATTAATCATGAGGATAAATGTGAATTAGATTTGTACATGTACTGTTTGCCTGCACTAAACTTGCTGCCATGATTCTAGGGTGTTTGGGTAGCTTTCTAGAGCATTGGTTTTTAGAGAATTGCTAGTGGTTGTTAGAGTGCCCTGGGTTGGTGCTTGCTGGTCCACAACAAAATGTAATGATGTGTTTGTGTATCTCTAAGTTAAACACAAATGAACACCACCACAGTGTTGTAATTATAAGTGGGAAAAACTTCGGAACTTGGGATTTTCTTTGAGCCCTAAGTTTCGGATGTGGGAATGCATGTTCCACTCATCATCTGTGAATTTGTGGAGGACAGCTGTTGTCCCTCCAGTCCTTGCTTCAGTTTGAGCATCAGAAGTAATCAGTCAACCAACAGCCAATGTAGCTTGCTTTTCGACACTTCTATACTTATTTATTGAGGTACCTCCAAATTCACTGATTATGAGACTAAATGTAAACCGATCTACCTCCATCAAGCGCTAATTTGATTTTTGCAGGTTTGAGTGTCAAAATCAGAATAGAATAGACTGGACAAGCCATCAAGCCACAAGGCTGGTCTGTTTTGGTGGTTTTAAGGGATTTTGAGTGCTTGACAGCCGGTCAGACTGGAAGACTAGCTTAAACCAGCTAAGACTACGTTTTTCAGCAAGGACCTCTGGTGTCAGGATTGGCATTTGGGAATTATAAAAACCCTTTGTGGCAGAGACTGCAAAAGTTTAATCGAATATTGGGAGGTTAAAGGACAGAAGCAGATTTCACATTCTCTCTGCAATTTTAGTGTGAATTGTAGAAAATTGAATAAAGACTTAGGTGAGGGGGGCATGTTTACAGGAACTTGGGTTTCTATTATTGGCAGATGAGCTGCATTTATTGTCTTCATCCTCCCTTCATCTCATTTTCTCTCTGTTAGCCCACATTCACTTTCTCTGTAGATGTAGCTTTCCCTTTTTCTTTTATACATTCTCTCTCTTTGGCTGGAATGCGTGTATGAGAGCGTGCCAGAGCGTCTCATTAGAGGCACAAAGCAGCCCAGTTCCTGGTGCTGACACGCAGGTCGTGGATCCAGTTACGGTTCCAGTCTCTACCCCATCGAGGGCCCAAGCTATCAGCCCCTCCGGTCCCCGCTTTTGCACTTGATTCGCTGAATGCGACTCTCATCTCGGACGCCTATGAGTTTTCCCTGTACGTGATTATCCTCGTGTATGTTTATGGTTTCTGTTGTGCTTATTCTCTTGTCTCAATGCTTCTTTCTCATCGTGTTTGTAGTCAAGCCAGATCGTCCAGTGTAATTGACTGTAGTCGGATTATACGGTATAGGGTTATATTTAATAGACCCCACTTACGCCTAATGCATCCTAATCCAAATGAAACTCATGATGACTTCCCGTTTAATCATGTCCTCCCAGAAACGAGTCTGTTTTGTATTTTGACCGTTAAATTTCTCTTTAAAAAGCTGAATATGAACTAGAAATAGCTATTCAGAATGGTCCAATGGAAGCACATTTGCATATGAATGAAGAAACTGGCACCGGCCTTAAAAACGTGTCTGAAAGCGTGCCGGTGCATTACAGTGTGGATCTGTATGTGCCTGAGTGGCTGTGTGTAAAGTACGTGTATGGATGTGCGCCAGTGCACCAGTGTGTGTGAATCTATAGTAAAAAAAACTAAACTAAATACACAGTGTGCCAGTCTGCTGAATGTGGCATTGTGTTTGCGTAAGAGACTGAGAAGAAGAGACACGGGCCTTTGCTGGAGCCCAGGGACAACTTATATAGCTATATGAACCACCAAACAAGATGTTCTCTCATGAATGTGTGTTTGTGTATGTTTGTTTGACTCAGACTATGTTTTACTTGTGGTTTCAAACCAGGGCTGCATGATATATCGAAATATAATATTATGATCGTGAAGGCTGTGATTTAAATTAATAGATGCAGAGTTTTAACATCTTTGTGAGCCTTCGTTCGTTTACTGAGAATCAAGCTGCTGTGAGATGCTGAAACACTGTATTGTAATATGCACACGTGTAAGTGAACACAGTTTCAATTTACTCTGAAACCAACGGTGCATATTTATTTGCAGGCAAACCATCAGAATTTAACCTTGATGTTTTAACTTTTGAAAATGAAGAATTTAAAATGCAAATATTAGTATTGTAATTTTATCTTTGTACTATACAATAAAATTGTATTGAATAATCACAATAATTGTATTAATAGTTTTTAGTCAAAATAAATGGGTCAGAACATGTGGCCTATGAAAACTCAGATGGAAAGAGATTTTTTTTTTTTTAAAACCAAGTTCACGTTATGGTTCCTGAAAGAGGTTTGGTTCTTGAGTAAGGGCGATTTGCACTCAAAAATGTCTCAGATTTTCATTTTTCAGATTTCCTTTCAAAATTATTCTTATTTTCTGTGCATGAGTACTTTGCAACAAAATCACCCCAAGCATTTTGGAACAATTAATTCTTTCCAAATGCTATTAAAGTCATATGAAAAAAAAAAAAAGTATTTTCACCAGATCACAATATATATTGCAGAAAAACAAAATATCACATTGTCAGTGTTTTTTTTTTTTTCAAACATTGTGTTAAAGGAACATTCAAAAGAAATTACATTTCTGTCATCCTTTACTCACCCTCATATCATTCCAAATGTGTATGACTTATGCATTTTTTTTTTCTGTGGAACACAAAAGATTTTGGAAGAATGTTGCCACTACTCATGTGCATACCAAGATTATATTATTAATAGATTGAAATGTATCTTAATAAATAGAGCTTTTAATGTTAGAAATTACTGTAGTGCAGCACCCAGAGACGTTTAAAAAATGTCATGTTCAAAACATGCCACATCATACATATAAACTGTGATAAAAGAAAGGTAACTAATAAGATTTAATTCCTTTATTTATCTTATATTTGATGGGGACATGAAAATGTACCAGACAGTAGGAATGACCCATATATAAGTAGGCTATCTTCTTTCCTGAAACGCATTAAAGACACAGTGAGAGGCCACATCAGATCTGCCCGCTAGTAAACACCGACATCCCCTGAGGGTCTTTCCACTGAGTTCTGTCATGATCAGTGTGTGAACGACACCAAAGAATATCTTTGTATGCTGATAATGAATACTTTTCAGTGTATTTGCATTAATTAGCCAGTAAGCTTTAAATTTATGAGAGTTTATGATGTGTATACACTGGCCCTAAAATGTTTTGAATGCTTAATGCAGTTCTTACTCTCCGAATGCCATTGCATTAGGAAATATCTCACCATTTATCATCTGTTGTTTTAGCGTTGACAGTAGAATAAGTGATACTAAACTAAATATTTAATAATGTAATTCAGTAACATTTCTAATTGTAACTCAAGTGTCAGATACTTTTTTGGGGGCACTGTAAAACATGATTGTGAGCATGATCTTGCGTGTTTGTAGGTTATGAAACCCCATGTTTTTTGCTCACAGAATGCAGAACTGGCTCTGGGTTAAAGGAGAGACTGTTTGCACAGATGACGGTCTCTCGCTCTGAATGTGGGATGTTGATGCAGGTGTGTGTGCGATTGTGAGTGTGTGTGTGTGTGTGTGTGTGTGTGTGTCAGTGGGTGAATGGCATGTTTACAAGTGAAGGCATTTCTATTTCTGCTGGTATGAGCTATAAGCTTCCTTATGTACCATCACATAATGTGAATTCTTACATAATTTGTTGATTAAACTAAAGTATGTACATGGTGTCAAATTTTATTGTAGGGGACAAATGTTTTGAGAATTTTCTCGATGTCTTTCTTAACTTTTAAATCAGAATCAGAATCAATATTTGCTTTATTCACCAATTGTTCACAAACACACAAATAATGTGGTATGGTTTCCAGAATCTCTAGGTACTTACATAGAATTGAAAAACTAAATAAAACCTAAATGTAATATCAGTGTTATTTTAGCATCATTGTGCATTTTTTGGGCATTATTAGTACGTTTAAGTAATTTTGTGTATTTCTGTCAGTTTTATTATTGTTTTTTTTTTTCAAATGTCTATTTAAATGTTTATTTCAGGTTTAATTTGAGTTATTTTAGTATTTCAAGAAGATTTTCTGAGTTAACAATTTATTTCACTGTGTCCTTGTTACACGTTACATTATTTACTATTAAATAACACTAAATTATACATAATTACATGCAAGTAACCCTAATCCTAACCCTAACCAAATTGTAAGTACATGTAGTTGATTAATATTACTCAGATGTAACTTAAATACTATACTTAAATGAATAATTACACTGTAACAAGGACACCTTAAAATAAAGTGTAACCGTTTAGTTTATTTCAAGAAATGAAAATGTTTTTTATGGTGTTAATTTTAGTTAACTAAAATAAGGCTTAACAGATGTTCACATTATTCAGTATATTAAGTATATACAATACTTAAAGTATGTATTTACATGATAAATATTCTATAATATTCTTTGAAGAATATCCAAGTTTTATTCAGTAAGAGAATGTAAATGAAAATAGACAAATCCCACTCTAAATCTGTTAGATATAACACTAGGTTTGCTTATGTTCAAGCATGAATGAGATTTGAGAGCTGCACCATTTCATTTGCTATACTGAAAAAAAAAGAAGCCATACATGTTTGGGACAACATGGGATGAACACTATCCGATACTGAATTTCTGTTGTGTATTTCACTGTGTTTGCTTCTTTCTAAGGTGGCGGGTGGACAGATCCGGAACTGGCTGACTTTGAGCTGCTTGTGATAATGAGCGCTACTGTGGAGCCGACCTCGGCCACCTGCCAAGTGCGCACCTCCTACCTGCCCGACGAGATCCTGTGGGGCTACGAGTTTCCTCCTGTCGTCTCCCTCTCCCCCTCCGGAAAGTATGTCGCTGATTTTGCCTTCTTTGACAAGGTTGCCAAGACCAAGACCCCACCCCTTTTTAAACAAGCCCCGCCTCCAAATACCCAGTCACCCCAACAACAAGGCAATAGTGGTGGAGACCAAGGGGCGGATATGGACAAGATGCGATTGGAGGAAAGCTACCGGGAGGAAAGGGGGCGGGACAGGGGGCGTGTCCGAGACCAGCTCAGCGTCCGCATTAGTAACGTCTAGAGAGCGGAAAACACAGATGAATGAGTGAACGGGGGATCAGATAAATTGCTTGAGTTCTTGTTTGATTCAGTGTTAGCCAACTTTTTTTTTGATGCCACTAGGCTTACCTGTTTTACAAGGTAGGGTGCCAGTAGAGTTGGCTAGCGCTGAAATGCACTGGCATACAAGCATGAAATAGAGAAGATAAAGACAGAGCGGCTATGTTCGGAATAGCACACTACCATACTACACTTGCTGTTTCTGGTACGTACACTGTGCATAGCATGCAAGTTTTCTGTATGAACAAAACACACAGGCAAAATTATTGGAAAAACATGCCTTGACCTATATTTTTGGAAAACTCCAAAAACATACCTGTACATACAACTCACTGCAGTTTATAGTTGCAGTGAGCACTATGGCGGTAAAGCACCAACAACTTTTATTCCTATTCACACAGATTATGATTACAAGTCATACATTTTGATGTTCACACATAATCAGCTCTATATGCATGACTTTTCTGACATAGTAAACTTGCTCGAAAGCTTACCCGGTACAGCATTGCACTTGCCATGCAAAGCCAAGAGTCTCCTGAAATATGACTAATGATAAAAGAGCTCAAAGCAAGCAAGCTGAAACGGCACGGTTGCCTCAGAAAATGTGTTATTATCTCACAGTTGCTTTTGTTAACACTATCAGTTATATTTAAGATTGAACGTAATGCAGATGGTACGTTTTTCATACAAGTTACAAACAATAACCTTATAGTGCCAGTCACCGGTCAATCATTTCCGAACTATACATCATGTTCATTTGTTTCGAATAAACTGTACACTGTATTAGCGCCACTCAGTGGTCATTTCACATATCCCACAATGCAATGCACTCAAAATTATGAGTATCAAGTGCTGCTTATAGTGCATTAAAATTATATGTTTCTAGAGCAGGGGTGTCCAATTCTGCTTTTGCAGGCAGGTGTTCTGCAAATTCAGCTCCAACCCAATTAAACATCTGAACCAGCTTACTAGGCAATGGCATACTAGAAACTTCCGGCAGGTGTGCTGAGGCAAGTTGGAGATAAACTCTGCAGGACCCTCCAGGACCGTGTTTGGACACCTCTGTTCTAGATGCTCAACCACTTGTGGAACCCATTTTCCTATATTTCTTTGTTGCAAAATAATGCACATTAATTTTTTGACAACAATGTCGCATACGACTATTTGAAACTCTTATCATTGCATATAATGCATATTGTTTCACATGATACTTTAAAAAAATAATATGCTACATACATATGTTAGTATGCTAGTGTTCCATTCCGGACATAGTTGGAGTCTGTAGAGAAAATGAGAAATACTGTAAACTACTAAACTGTTAGACCATGTCGAATCAAATGAAGATTCAACATAGATCTGCTGCTTTATTCATGACGAAACAGCAACAGATGCTGGTGTGATGGACCTGCTCACTAGGAAGGACTACTTCACCACCTTGTGGCCAAGAAAAGTAGTGCCACAGATTTGAGACACTTTGAGAAGAACAACTATTCTGTAAACTCTGATGGACAATACCTGATTTTATATCGATCTATTTTTGCTGAAGGATTATGGATTACAATGGACTGGAGGGTTGCATGTCATTGACTGGAAGAAATCATAATATTTAAACCACTGTACTGTAGTTAATGATAGAGCAAAGGTACAACATTTAGAGTGAATAACTCGTGCGTGTCTTCTTGAGAGACTGCGTTGGATGTGATTTGTATCTATATTTGTGTCTAACAGTGCCAGTATAGAGCTATTTTGGGTAAAGATCTAGTTTTTTCCCCATAGTTGATCTTTTGTCACTGGAATAAACATAATGATGTTTGTTAACAATACTAAAAGCACTTTAACTTGAGGAGGAGGCTTTATTTTTGATATTTTGTTTGAGTCCAACTTAACTGTACATGGCCTTTTATATGTGAAGATATTGACGAAGAGTGAAAGAATGTATTTTGAATTATAGGAATTGTAAAGTCAACGTGCCTATGAATCAACAACAACAACAACAACAACAACAACAATAATAATAATAATAATAAATAAGAGCTGTTTATTAAGCCAAGTACCACTTTTACTATTGTAAATTACTATTGTTCATCCATTGTGTTATTGTTAGTCTCCAAATTATTGAGGTGAAATGTAATTAGTTTTATAAAATTAATTTTATGAGAGATCAGATCAGCTTTCCAACTTGCAAGTGATATAAACCACATTATTTATTACGCATTATTATTATTATTACTATTATTATTATTATTATTATTCAGATGGTTTATGTTGTTGAAAAAGAATGAATTTGGTTTTGTCTTTAGCACATTTTGCCTGTCTTCAACTGTGGCTGTAAAGAAACATCTGTTTCATGAATTTCCTTTTGTGTTTCATAAGTGGACTTTCACTTTAACTGCTAATGATCTCAAATGACTGTTTTTAATAAATGAGAAGTTTTGAAGCAGTTGCACAGTAATTTTATCAATGTGTTCAATGAACTGTGTTAAAATCAGGTTTCATAACACCTGGTGTGATTTTGTGGTGAGTGTTAAAAACACCCGGCGTTTATTCCCTAGAATTCCCAGCATCATGAAAATGAAAGATGAAATTGTGATGCAGATCCATCTGCGGTGAATTCAGCCTTCATCTGAAGGCACTCTAAAGCATGGCTTTTTTGTGTCACTGTATACACACAGGGAATCAAAACACATATGTCACTCAGTATTTATTTATTTATTGCTGTCCTGAAAGCGCTTATTCAAATATGTTATTGATGGGATAGAAGCCAGTTTTAAGACTTATTGTTACTGAACAGTTACACTGCCTGAATGATTTTATATTTTTCTCTTTTAGAAAAAAGGTACAAAACTGTCACTGGGATGTATACACTGTCAAAAGGTAATAATACTGTATGTGTACTTTAGGGTCCTAATATGATAGATAGATGTGATATTACATTGTGATGCATGTACAGTAAGAGTTTCTGTATGACATCACTTTCATATAGTGGGTCAGAAAAAGGACTGAACCCGAGTCACATGTTCAAAACATGTAAACGAACAGGAAGACTTCATTTTTGAGAGTGGAAGCCATTTTGTCTCATCCAGTTTAAGACATTTACTACAACAGATCTTGCAGGTAAGAATTTATGCTTTCATCATGTGATCGATTTCATTTAATGAGTGATATGTGAATGCATGCATATTCTGTTACATTTGAAATAATTGTTTCATAACTGTGCAGCGTGTGCACAGCTGTTTCTGAATGTGTGTCTGCAGCTCTGCAGTTCTGGATCAGACACAAGTAATATGCACTTTTGACAACATGCTGGTTGTTTTTTTTTTTTTTTTTTGCGTACATTAAAGTTGAAATGACTGGTTAAAGCGTTCCCTGATTAAGAAGGTTTAGCCGTTTGTGGTGTAATTTGCACATTTCTATGTAAATGGGTAGACATGTAAACAGTTGCATGACTTATAAGAGCACAAATTTATGATGTAATGTCTAGAATTTCATTTAGAATCTATAATGCATGTTTGTGGAGTATGTTAAGTAGGTGAAATTTTAATTCTGAAATTCCACGTGAATTATTTTTTATGCGTCAGAGTGTGTGTACACACTGAAAACACTGAAAAATCACCCCAAACTCAGAAGAGGTTCAGACTTTCCACCAGATGGAGAAAAGTTATAGTGATATGCTTTGCATTACTAAACACACAAACACATACAGTAATCAGTCGTTTCTATTTTGTTGCACTTTACAGAAGTATGTAAGACTGAGGCTATAGTTGGTTTGATGCTGTATGTAAACCTTACATTCACTTTTCTGTTTCTTTCCTTTCTGCAGGTGCTCAACAGGAAATCCTGTCTTATTTTCAGTCCCGCTGACAGCTATGGAACTCATTCTGTGGTGGATTTTTTGCTTCAGTTTTGGTGTGTATCTACTTTATAAAGGATTTCCCAGTTTAAAACAGAATCTAAAGATTCCCCTCAGGTTGTTGTTAAAGTTAAGTCCTGAAGGAATGGCTCACACGAAACACCCTTGCGTTGTTCCAAAAGCACATGACTTTGTGGAATACAAAAGAAGACAATACATCCTGATTTTGTTTCACAATCAAAGCAAACAGCATCAGATGTACACTCTCAGAGACAAAGGTACAAAAGCCATCACTGGAGTGGTATCCTTTCAAAAGATACTAATATGTACATTTTAGAGACAAATATGTACCCTTTAAGAGTAAATATGATACAAAGGACCTTTCGCAAAGGTATTGCACCAGTGACAGCTTTTTTACCTCTTTTTTTTTTTCTTGACAGTGTAGCCTATATAGTCCAAAAAGTAGCCCATATAGCTTGTGCAATATAGTTCAAGCAATTTCCACATTTATTGCATTTTCTTTTATTTAAATAAATAAATACAATTTAATTTCATGTGCTACAATTCAAAGGTTTGGTGTCAGTAAGACTTTTATTCAGCATTAAATTGGTCAAAAGTGACCGTAAAGACATTTACATTCTTACAGACGTTTTCATATAAATGCTGTTCTTTTGAAATCCTGAAATAATGTATAACGATTTCCACAAAAATAGTAAGCATCAAAACTATTTCACAACTATTGTTTGTTTCACTTAAATTTTTGTGGTTCTTCTGTAATTCTGTGGCGCTAATTATTATTGTACTATTGTATTTATTTTCACACAGCATCAATATTTTGGTATATATTTAGGTCAGGTAAATTTTAGAATTTCTAGCATTAATTATGAAACATTGGTTTAGTACAAATAAGCTTTTTTAACTTTGCATGTATATATTTTTTTAATGATGGGAACATTCTAGAAGCTGTAACATTATGTAGTATTCTGTAATATTCTAGAGCTTCCTGGAACATTCCAGAAGATTGTGGGAATAAAAAAAAAAAAAAATTTTTTTATCCAATATACACTTCGGATGTTTTGAACGACTCACTTTTGGTAACTCTTTATGTTAAATTGTTGTTAGCTCAGTATTATGTACATTTTTATGCTATGCTTGAGTGTAATAACACATTAGCTTGTATAAGCTGTTTATATATATATATATATATATATATATATATATATATATATATATGTGTGCGTGTGTGTGTGTCAAACTTCATAAAGAAACATTAAAAACTAAAGTAAAGCCTATTCTGAAGGATCATGTAACACTGAAGACTGGAGCAATGATGCTGACAATTCAGCTTTGATCACAGGATTAAATTACATTTTACAATACATTTACATAGAAACTTTTACTTTGTAATAATAATATTTCACTTTACTTTTCACTTTATTATCACTGTATTTTTGATCAAATAAATGCAGCCTCAGTGAGCAGAAGAGACTTCCTTCAAAAACATAAAAAATAACTCATTATAGACAACTCAGTCATAAATTACATTTTCATTCATGCAGGTTTTGTTGCTGATTGCCAAGAGAATCGTTATGGATTGAAAGGAAGCTCAATCCGTCTGAGTATCAGTCCCAGAAATCACTCACATCAGCAAGATAATGTTAAATGGCGACGATTCGATACGAGAGACTTTCTTTATTGAAAGGTTATGTATGACCATAATAATATGACTCAGTCATAAATTAATTTTTTTTTAATGCAGGTTTTGTCATTGATTGCCAAGAGAATCGTTATGGATTGAAAGGAAGCTCAATCCAACTGAGTATCAGTCCCAGAAATCAGTCACATCAGCAAGATGAATTAAATGAATTAAAAAACGTTAAATGGCGACGATTCAATAGGAGAGACTATCTCGGAGACAAAGATGGAGTTCCCCTAGATTTAAGAAAAGAATGAGCTTAACCAACTCCGACTGGTCTTTGACCATACAAGACCTGCAGGAAGATGACGGTGGACTATATGAGGCCCTTTCAAAACATGAGGATGTAATTTTGGCTGCATTCACACTTATAGTGGAGAGTAAGCTCTAGCCACCTATCTCATTTAACACTGTATGCTTATAACATGATATATATAATTCAGTATCTCAGCTCAGATGTTGATAACTTATCTGTGCTCCTTTTTCAGACACTGTCTCTAAGCCTATAATCAAAGTGAATCAATATGATTTTAATTCATCTGGGCCACATATGACTGTGACCAAAATTTCTGTGCGGCAGCACAAGCCTCTCAATCCTCCCAATCCTGCATTAACATCACTGTCACTGCACTGGACAGCATCCACTGCCACGTCAACAACCACGTTAGCAAGAATCATTCTGAGACTCCCAACATTATGTGTTTTTTGTATTAAAAACAAACAAGCAAGCCCAGCCTAGATGATAAAAAGTAACTCAAAAGTAACGTAATGCATTACTTTGCATAAGTAAGTCATGCAATTAGTTACTTTTTAAGGGAGTAAAGCAATATTGTAATGCATTACTTTTAGAAGTAACTTTCCCCAGCGCTGTTTTTGAGAGATCAGATATAAGCATTTCACCATGCAGGCAATATATACCACATAACCTGGTAACCACCAACGGCACATCATCATTATTTTTGTTATTGTTATTATCATTCAGATGGTTTAAGTTGTTGAAAAAGAATGACTTTAAGAGCCTGTCTTAAACTGTTTCTTTCAAATGTTTCTTTACAGCCACACTTTCAGAACTGGACTTTCATCACATTAACTGCTAATGATCTCAAATGTCTGTTTTGAATAAATGAGAAGTTTTGAAATGTGTTCAATGAACAGTGTTAAATCACAGTTTTGTAACACCAGGTGTGATTTTGAGGTGAGAGTTAGAAACAGCTGTCGTTTATTCTCTAGAATTCCCAGCATCATGAAAATGTCAGATTAAAGTGCAACGCAGCAGCTGCATCTGCAGTGAATTCAGCCTTCATCTGTAGTCACTCTACAGTACGCACAGTATTTTTTTTTTCTTTGAGCAACTGTATGAAATCCCATATACACATTTTAGATGTAGTTCTCTACTCAATATTTATATCTCAGTATTAATTGTGTGCCATTAATGAATTAGTAAAGTACACTTCACTAATATGTACTTTTATGTACACTTTCATATTAATGTGTTATTTTAAGGTACTGATATGCAATTTTAATGTGCTAATATGCACTTTAAGATACAAATATGTACTTTTAAGGCACTAATGTGTACTTTAGGGAATTGATATGCACTTTTAAGGTACAGATCTATACTTTAAGTACTACTTAGGCCTATATGTCACTTTTAAGGTATTAATATGTAAACTTAAGGTACTAATATGCACTTTAGGGTGCAAATATGTAATATTAAGGTAGGCTATATACTTTTAAGGTACTAATATACACTTTAGGGTACTAATATGTACACTTTGCAGACCGCAAGACCCTCCAGCGGACAGTGAACACAGCTGCAAGGATCATCGGTGCCCCTCTCCCCTCCATCATGGATATTTTCCTCACACGATGCTCCAGCAAAGCAAACAGTATCGTGAAGGACTCCACACATCCCTCCCAGAGTCTCTTCCAGCTTCTACCATCAGGAAGACGGTACCGGAGCATCAGAGCCCGCTCTGCCAGACTGCTCAACAGCTTTTTCCCCCAGGCTGTGAGAGCCCTGAACTCAAATCACCCCGCCCCTCTCTGAACCCCCATACAAACCCCCTACCTCCTGAAACATGGACCATCTGAAACTTATGGAACTTTTTTTGTGTGCAATCGAAGTGTGCTACACACAGGTGAGTGGGCTTGTACAAACCACCTGTAGTAGCATACTCTCCTCCTCTATGCGCACTAGTCACTTTTCACACACACTGCTGTGTGTATACAAATCCCACAAAAAGACTCAGTAATATATGTATGTTTACATGCTCATGCACTACAAATCATCCTGCACTGTCCCCCAGCCAGCTGCTGACTCACTATGTTTCTCTTTGCACATGTACAGTATTTATCTGAAGCACTCGTATAGTTTGTATAGTTTGTATTTTTTAGTTTATGTATAGGTAAAAAAATGTTTTTATATATAGTATATTTATAGTCAAAATCTATCAGTAGCAGTGGCGGTTTTAGGCATGGGCGAACCGGGCAGCTGAACGGGGCGGCATTTTTTCATGACACGTGGGGGGCGGCACAAGCACTTGGAAAAAAATAAAATAAAATCATCTGCGCCGCTAAGCGGTTTTCTGTTATCTATCATATTATCTATCATATAACTGTGTGGAGAATTGGCAAACTGGCGCCCCTGCTTGTTGAGAAGGTACCGAGCACAGAAGCTGTGTGAGAAGTGGAAAAGGGAGGGGGGCGCGGCCGCGGGGGACAGTTCACCTCTCCCAAATGGAGCGGACAAGGAGGGCTAAAGTCAGTCACACCCAGGGGCGCGGGAAGTGGGGGTGCGGAGGGTGCTGCAGCACCCCCTGTTTTTTCTGTGGGCAACTGTTTAATTGTTGGGAATATAAAAAAATCAAAAAAAATCGGAGTGTCTATTTAAGTGCAAATAGCTATGTTGCTGGCAGAGGCTATTTACATTAACTCCACCCACAAACGTATGATTGAGATAGTCAAATATGCAAAAAACACTTACTAGTTTTCAGGTTCAGTGGCGCAGGTGGTAAAGTTTGCGTTACACTTGTTTTGACACGATCGACCGGGATTCGAATCTGCCTTTTGGCGAACTTTTTTTCTCCCTTTTTAAATTTCAAATCACATCACATCAGAAAAGCATTTATTTTTTAATAAAAATGAAGGAAAAATGAAAAAAAATTGCCCGCCACTGATCAGTAGGATAGTTGTGTATAGGTTTATATTGTTTTATTTCATTGCTGTATGCCTGTATTTATGTACAACCCATTCTCACTCCCAAGGCGTCAAAAACTGAAGCATGGTCAAACGCCTTTCGCGTCACTATGAAGACGCCAAAAGTGCCCCTAGGCGTCAGTATATGACGAAATAGGATCTCCATTGCTTTCAATTGCTTGCTTTATGCGTCAGGTCGAGACGCTTATGGAAAATGACAACACGTTATCCTCCGTTGTTTTCGGTTTGCATGCATTTGTTAAAAATAGAAATCATTTTATATACATTTATACTTTTATTGGAGCACCTAACCCAGACCCTACCCTAAACCTACCCACTTCTGAACAACATAAAACACGCAACAGGCAAATATAAGTGCAGTCACAGGTATTTATTGCAAAAACTGACCATAAACAAGCAGTATAAAAGCATTGCAAACAAGTCGTGTTGCATTCCAAGTCTTCTGAAGCCATACGAAGTCTTTATGAGAAGAAGAAAGCAAAACATAAGGTTTTAATCGCTGAAAATGATCCCGCTCCGTTAATGCGCTCACATCTCATTCAAAAAGATACTCCCGTCCCGTAGCATGACGCAATCTGTCACGAGACACACAAGAGCCAATAGCCTGTCAGAACAGCATAACGCAATCTGTCACGAGACACATAAGAGCCAATAGCATTTCACAACCAAGGCTGACGTAAGGCTTCTTCTGGCGGCATTTTTTGAATTCGCGCACAGACTGCAGCACACAGGATTAACGGCGGACGGAGACGACGATCGCGTTTATTCCGCTCACAAATCAAATGTTTTAACTCGGAAGATATTTTTTGAATAAATTATGATCGTAGTTGTATCTGCCTGTTATATCTTGTGTTTTATTGACAAATGGTAGGTTTAGGGGCAGGGGTTGGGTTATGTGCTCATAAATGTGTAAATAATGTAATATAAATAAAACTGTTGTGGCTGTTTACATTGAAAAATCACACCCCAACATATATGCAATAATGGCACTGTTATTACCCAATATATAATTTAATTATGACGATAAAATTCCCAGTATGGCGTCGGCATATTGACGCTAAGGGTTTCCTATTTAAAGCAACGGAGGACCCTGCAAGTCGAAAAATGACGCCAAGTGGTCCTGACCAAGCTTCAATATGTGACGAGTTGGGTGTGAGAATGGGTTGTTATGTAGCACCTTGGTCCTGTGAGGCACGACATTTCGTTCCACTGTATGCCCCCGCATGTAGCGGAATGACAATAAAGTGCAACTTGAACTTTCGGTACTATTGTGCACTTTTACGGTACTAATATGCAATTCTAAGGTAATATTTAGTTTTATGCATATAAAGTACTAAGATGCGCTTTAGAGTAGTAATATACACTTTAGGTACTAATATGTACCATCAGAGCTGGATAGATTACTTACAAATTGTTATGTGTTACTGATTCCAAATTATATTACAAACATTGTAGTTAGTAACATTTATGCCATGGTCTGTCTGAATACTCGATTCTGATTGGCTGGCAGGTGTTCGTCTAACTGCACAGGTAGTTCCAGGTCAGTTTAATCACGTTCTATATTAATGTGCTTCCTATACACATTGGTAACATACAGTTATTTAAAGCCAGTAGAATGCTACATCTAACAAGTTGTAACTGACGAAAATAACCGTCATTTTTATCGTTCCGGTCAAAATATTGCAGCACAAATAATATTAACATTTTTAAAATGTTAATGCTGGCAAATGACCATGGCATAAGCGGGATAATCAACGGCTAGCTGTGCATTAAACGATTTGAGGCAACCACCCTCCATTGCAGTACTATATAGATTAGAATGGGCGTTATCAGTGGTTATCAGGTCACAGATATGGGCCACAAGGGACCTGTCCTGTTATGCCTGCTTTTAGGCTGATATCATCCATACACAGTTAATTACTGCACGTGTAACAGAGTTATATATAGAGAATGGGAAGTCAAGCAGCGTTGGATTCCGCCATGTTTTAGGTCACGCTCAAGAGCACACAGCGTAAACAAATGAACAAATGCAAATCACCAGAGAAAAAGCCGACCGTTTTACATTAATATTTTTTGAAAAACATCTTACATACGCTTAGAATAAAACGGACTAATATGTAAATCTCTTTAAATAAAATAAAAAATCGCTCTGTCCCAGGTGAAAAAGACATAGTATTAAATGTATTAAAAATATACTTGAAATTCAAGTAGTATGTTTATAATACATTTGTATTCCCAAAATACTTATTTGAAGTGCATTAAAAATATATTGAATTGCATTTTAATATATTTCTAAAAAGTATACTAGAAATACTTTTGTATTAAATATATGCTTAATTACACTTTTAAGGAATATGCTAAACACAAGCACACTATTACTATATTTCTAAAAGTATAGTAGAAATACTATGTTAATAAATATATTCTTAGTTACACTTTTAAGGAATATGCTAAACACAAGCACACTATTACTATATTTCTAAAAAGTATAGTAGAAATACTATGTTAATAAATATATTCTTAGTTACACTTTTAAGGAATATGAATGAATGAGGCATTTATATAGCGCTTTTAATGTGTATTGCAATACACCCAAAGCGCTTTACAATCATGTGGGGTGTCTCTCCTCAAACACAAATACCATATAGCAAACACAAGCATATTTTTAGTGACGTTTTAGTGTATTTACAGAAAACATAGGCTACTTATGTTACCCTTACTTAAAGTATATTTTATGTGTACTTTGTGTAAGAACATAACAAAATGATTACAGTTTTAGTAGGTTTTTAATGTACTTTATATTGCAGTAGGCCTATACACATGGTTATATTTTAAATATTTATGTATTTATAATTTGAATATTTGGAAAAGTACCATATTTTGAAAAATATTTGTAATATTTACAATGTACAAACCTTTGTATTATTAAGTATTATTAACCATTGCAATATTTAAAATATGTTGTTTAATATGGGTTATGCTACTTTGGTTGATTAGGCTGTTGTTCATTACATGATACATTAATTGTAATAAGCTAGGTGTTTATAAATTTGTTCAAGCTTGATGCCTTTATTTTCTAACATATATTTCTGATGGAATATATTTCTGATGGATGCAATTCATATGGATTACTTTGGCGATGTTTTTTTGCGATGAACTTTTTGAAACGTGAACATCTTTGATGAATCTTTTCATCAGAGGAACATAAATCTCTCAGATTTCATTAAAATATCTCCGCTTTTCTTTCGAAGATGAACGAAAGTCTTAGATGGTGTGGAGCATCTTAAGGGTGAGTGATGACATAATTCAAATTGTTTTGGGGGAACTATGAAATTAATTAGAAAATATAGCGGTATGTTCTTATTTTTACCAGCTTCTGCAAGCGTGTATGGTGTCTGGCTGTTGGTACCTCACTGTGACTTCAGGTAAGATTTGTATTTAATTATGTTATTTGTCTGTTCCAGTCGTGTTTTTGACACATGCATTGGCAGAAAAAATAAATAAAATTGTTTCATTATAACATGTACAACATTAACAGTTTTTATTTGCAACATGAAGTGTACTGAACAATTTGGCTTTATTGTAATGAGGTTAATGATCTTTGAAAAACCATGATTATGAACATACAGTTACTTTGTCTTGAGCTGACCACCCAACTGTGGTAGTGTTGGTTGATTGGTGTTTATATTTGTTCAAACTTGACAACCTTATCGACTTTATTTTCTAATATATATTTCTCATTACAGATAAGAACAAAGATTAAATTGTAAGAAGGGCTGCTTGTAAGAGCATACAGTACATCTGAAACTGCTGAGGCTGGGAAGGTTTTTGACTATATTTCCGACCAGGTACATTGCTCTGTCATTCTTAAATAGAAAACAAATCAGCAATCATCATTTGCCTTTTTAAGGCAAATATTAACATTTGTTGTTTTTCAGATCAGCTACTATACTACTCTGAGTGCAGAGACAAGCAAAGGAATAGTAAGTATATTTTAATATCGTATCACCTCTGTTATAGAGATTTTTGAATAAGGCCTAATGGAGGGTGATTCGGTCAATCTTGGAAGAAAAATGTTAGCAATATGTCCATTCCAGGTGGCTAATTTGTGCTTCCTTTCAGTCATTCATGTAAAAATCAGTTATCTAATTTTGTTTCTGTTTTGTTTTTTTTCTAAAGCTGCAAGGCACTTGTGAAAAATATTGTATACCAGGACGACTAGGCTGTGCCCAGGTCTCCGGAACCTGCGACGACGCTCAGCTCCATCGGCCCTCCGTCTGCGCCTTCGGATCCACCAGCTCTGTCTCTATCAGTCGGCCCCCAGATGTTGGCAGCCACACCATCTACATCTTGGCTCCTCCCTCCCTCGACTCCGCCGTGTGTTATCAGCACTGGGATGCTCTGGGTCTGTGCCATGTGCCAAACTCCATCTAAGCCACCAGGGCATCATCGTCATCCTCCCATCACCATCCCTTCGCCACATCCTGCCATCATCCCGCACCTTTGCCTCTCACCATTCCTACACCATCTCCTCGTTCACCTCCAAAACCCCCTCCATCCCTCCCTATTCTGTTTCTTGAACTTTATCATCTTCAGTCTTTGCACACACATCTATTCACTTCTGCACTTTGTTTTTCTGTACATTTTTTTCTGTTTTTTTTTCTTCAGAAAATTGCATTGTAATATTTATTTATTCATTGATGTAAAATTCTTTACTTTTCAGTAATACAGGTATAACTGAAATGTTCTACAAATGGATAAGATAGCTTTTCCATAGCATTTGTCTTTTTTTTTTCATTTATTATAATGTTTTTTGTATATTGTTTTAAAATGTACTTGAGTATGTTTGTAGTAATACAAATATACTATAAACATACTTGTATTTCAAGTACATTTTTAATACATTTAATAGTATGGTTTTTGTTTTTCACCAAAGTATATATGCTGCTGTACTTTTTTAATGTACTTTATGAATATTTGTAATGTACACAATATATAATACATTAAAGTTTTCTAGATATCAAAGTGTACGTGTGTATATACTGAAAAATATAATACTAATAAATATAATATAATATACTAGTAGTGTAATGCTAATGCATTTCTAATGAGCTGAAATACAATTGAAATGTACTTGAAGCACATTAAAATGATGCTTCAAATATATTCTCGAAGTTCACGAAGTATTAAAAGTACATTTTAAGAAATACACTTAAATTGCACTAAATATACTTAAAGTGGTTCCAATTTAACACAATTTCAATATATTAAATTTATTGCAAATAGATTAAAATTGAACTTAAACATATCTTGAAATACACTTAATATACTTAAAGTTGTTTCAAAATAATACATTTAATATGCACTTAGTATAGTATAAAATAAATATATTAAGTGTGTCTGAAAAAGCACAATTTAAATATGTTTCTTTTTCACCTGGGGTTGTTTGTCTGAGAGGCTGCAAATATTCATTACTAATCAGTCTCCTTCATTACAGTGGTACTGATATATGCTAACTGCTAAAACACTTAAGACAATTGACCATGGTTTTACTATAGTAAACGTGTAGCGACCAAGTTTTTGGTGTATGCATTACCATTCGTATAACCACAATCTTATTAAATACCATGGATAAACTATGGTTAGAGTAGCAAAACCATGGCTAATTTTGTAAGGGGAGAATACACTACAGCTAGATCTCAAACAGTGGATCATTGTTATATCGTCATATCGTCCGGTAAAACTGCTCAGTGTTAAGAATTAAGCCATTATAGAGGTAACAGAACTTGAAGCTGCTTTGAAACGATGTGTTGTGGATGCTATGCAAATAAATACATTGACTTGACCGAACCAAGTTGAAGATTCCTACTAGCGAATACTCGGGTATTAACGAGCCACCAGTAAGAACGATAAGAATGATAAGAAGAAACGATAAGAACACCAGTAAGAATGTTACGAGCTGCCGCAAACAACATTTCCATATATGATTTCCTTCTGGTGTGAGGGCTTACAGTTTAATGCAAATCACTGTATCTATAATATATTAAATCTACAATTATAAAGCCACATTTTATTTTAGATGTTTACCATACCAGTTTCAGTTTAATTTTCATCCGAGTTCCGTAGTAGACATATTTAATGTTTATATGATTCAACTTAGATCGCGTTGGAATGATCAATTTCCATAGCCCTTATCATCACTGTCTGCAGGTAAAACCTCTGCTTTTTCAGCTTTCTAACACAGAGAAAGCACGTTTTTCACACCCGGCCTTGCAAAGGGATATGGCAATTGATGATATAGTAAGCCTTAACCACTGCAACGCAATCTTGTAGAATAATATAAACACTAAATAATATAAAGCGTCTACATCACTACCACTCAGTCTCCGCTGTAGCTCCCGTGACCTAAATTCCCAGAATGCATTGCTGCTGTGACGACACATTCAGACTCTGGCTGTTTCTCAAACGGAAGGCTGCATCCTCCGGAGGTCACATTTGTAGGCTGCATACGTCATCAAGCCTGGTTTATTTCAGTTAACTGAGCATTACATTTTATTTTTATTTTTATTTTATTGTTTATTTTTACAGGGACAATGTACAATTAGAAGTAATTGAACCAAAGTTAGCTAATAGCTAACTTATATCTGCTGTCCCTGGGCAGGTAAACAAATAAAATAACATACAATATAACATATACACCACATAAACATCACAATACATATATCCAAAATATAAAATAAATACAGTATATGAAAAAACACAGAACTTACAACACAGTCATTAGTGGTTACAGATTTGTTCAGATAGTAGCCAATGCTTAAGATTAGTTTTAAAAACTGTGAAACTGTCAATACTTCGGATATTTGTAAGTAAGGAATTCCATAACCTCACTACTCTAACCGAGAACGCTGTTTGCCCAAAGACTGTTTTTCTATACTGCGGTACTAAATCTCCCCTAGCAGATGCTCTTGTCCTACCGGCACTGCCGTTATGGGCCAGGCATCCCCTAAGAGGAGGGGGAGCAAGATTATGAATAATTTTGTACATCAGGCATACATCACTGTAAAATACAAAATTATCAAAATTTAAAAAATAAAACTTTTTCAAAATAGTACAATAATGATGGTCCCTTGATTTTTTGTCTAGCACTTTCAAAATTTGTTTATAAAGAGAATACACAGGCTTAAGTGTAGTCGCACCTGCCTGTGACCATGTTGTTATACAATATGACAAATGAGGGAGAATCAAAGTATGTACAAAAAGTAGTGCAGCTGATTGAGACAATTGATGCCTGATGTTTTTTAAATTATTTAGATTAAATTTAACATTATTTATAATCCTTCTTACTTGTTTTTTAAAAGACAGGTGCTGGTCAATTATTATTCCTAAATATTTGACATGCGTCACACATTTAATTGCTTCACCATTAAATACAATGTCTGGATTCACCGAATTATGTTTTCGTGCAGTGAAATACATGCAAACTGTCTTGCTTACATTAAGAGACAGACAATATATATTTAACCAATCAAAAACTTCCACTAATGCAGATGTCAATTTGCTTGCAACAAGTTCTTTAGTTCTTGCATGGACAAGAAGTACAGTATCATCTGCATACATTAGAACATTAACACCTGGACATACTTGAGGGAGATCATTAATATAAATACTAAATAAAATGGGTCCTAAAATAGACCCTTGAGGGACCCCTATAGAACAACTAGCAAAAGAAGAACACTTATCAACCACTCTTGTACATTATTTCCTCTTAGTCAGATATGATTTCATCCAGGTCAAGGCAGTAGCAGATAAATTAAAATTCTGAAGTTTAGAAATTAAGCAGTCATGATTAACAGTGTCGAATGCCTTTGCAAGATCTAAAAACACAGCACCAACAACACCACCTTTATCAAGTTGACTTTTAATTTGTTCAACAAAAAAACAATTAGCCGTTTCTGTAGAATGATTCTTGCGAAACCCAAATTGCATTGTATGTAAATTCACTTCACTTTTATTTAAATGAGAAAATAATTGATCAAACTACCCTTTCCACAATTTTCGATGCTATTGGAAGGATACTTATGGGTCTATAATTTGATGGGAGAGTCCTATCACCTGCTTTAAAAATGGGTATCACTACTGCCGCCTTCCAACAAGATGGAAAATAAGAGTTTGTTATTGACAAATTTATCAGATGTGTTAAAGGTTTACAAAAAATTGATTTATAAATTTAAAAAAATTGTGTATCGATATCATAAACATCTTTCGACCTAGATCCTTTTAAATTATCAATTATTTTCATTACAATAGATTCTGAGACATTTTCAATTGTAAAAAGAGTAGTTTCATTGTTTATAGTTTCTGGTACTCCTAATCTAGCATCACATTTCCTGGCCAGACACTGTACAGAATTTTAAAAAAATGAATTAAAAATTTTAGCTATTTGTTCTTTATCTTCTATCAATTTTGATCGGTCCTTTATAGCCCAATTTTGAACTGCTTTATTCTCCTTCTTTGTAATTTTATCAATATTTTTCCAAATTGCTCTACTATTTCCTTTAGAGTCATCAATTAATTTAATAAAATAATCAGCTTTAGCCTGCCTTAATTCTTTTACTACTTTATTTAGCAGATCCTGGAATTTTCTCTTATCATGTGGTAATTTAGATTTAAGAGCAACCTTTAATGCCAAGAGTAGTAGTATTATATGGCCACTGTATGTCAACTTTTTTGATTGATGACCGACAGCTGTTGACCTTTGACCTTAGGGATTAACTTTATGACCTTTTAATGAATGCAGCTGTGTTATGACATGTGTTATGACAGGTGTTATGACACGTGTTTGTAATATACCATATTTATGTATCCTCATCTGTGAAATAAAAGAGTGGTTACATTGTTTGTTAATGTACAGCTGTTGTTTTTGGTATAGACCTTCGATTCGTAACGCGACATGTGTTTGTAAGATATCATATTTATACATCCTGAAATAAGAGAGAGCGGTTACATTGCTTGTTAATGTACAGCTGTTGTTATTGGTATAGACCTCCGGACCTCCAATTCGTAACACGGCATGTGTTTGTAATATATCATGTTTATATATCCTGAAATAAGACAGCGGTTACATTGCTTGTTAATGTACAGCTGTTGTTTGTGGTATAGACCTCCGGTTTGTAACGCGACATGTGTTTAAATCGGACTGATGGGGCAGCAGGTGCTCTTATGTGGTGTCACGCCATCCCATAGGTTTCGGTCAGCCTGCATGGATGTGAGAAAGAGATATTGGTTTAAGGACAATTTGAAAAATAAGTAAAAGAAAAACAATTTTAAGAGATAGTTCTTAAAATTCAATGTGATTTATTGTTATGGACAGTGCTGACAATACATTTTAGATGTCTAAAATAAAATGACATCACTAAAGGGGTCAATAATTGAGTAATAATGAGAGGAAAATAACTCTCACACACACACACACACACACACACACACACAGGCAGATATACCAGACTAGAGGAAGCAGGGGATCCTCTCTCTCTCTCTCTCTCTCTCTTGGCTTGCAGATAGTTAGAAATTAGAAAGCTAAATTAGAAATTATCTGAGTGCAGAGTACTTTCCCATCGTTCAGTGAAATGAGAGGCAGGTGAGGGGGAGGTGGACCAGCCGTCACACACACACACACACACACACACACACACACACACGCTCAGGCAAACTATACCAGACTATAGGAACCAAGAGTCAAATATGGAAAATATTGAGTAACGTTGGGGAAAAAAATATTTGAAAAACATCACCGGTCATCTGGCAGCTGCTTGGCTTACTCCTTGATTAATTATAGAGGTTCAAACACTTACACTAGTTTTAGGCGACGCTAAAAATATAAAAATGTACATTTTTCCAGGAGAGGGAAAAGAGATTGTCGTGTTAGGATTAGGATCAATTATAAATTTATAGATTATAAACACCAAATGGCAAAAATAAAATAAAATAAAATAATATATATATATATATATATATATATAAGTAGGCCAAAGGATAAGAGCTATTGTCCCGGACATGTCTGGACTTGCCATAGATGTAGTGATTTTAATTCTCCATCATTACCTACAGTAAACCTATCCATCACAGTAAACTTTCTACATTTATTTTTCATTAAAATGTTCAAAAACATAATTTTGTATAATTTATCATTTAAAAGTCGTTATGCTCATGGAGACAAATTTTGCAGAGGTCAATCATTTGGACTATTACTACACATATGGTTTGGGGACACTCCATACAGACGTAATTAATGTTTTGTTTTGTTTTGTTTTTACTTTACAGATTCTAAACCTACCCATCACACAAAAATTTCTGCACACGATTCCATTTTTAAGAGAAATTTCAAACCACATTTGCAATGTTATATCAGTCTAATACCCATGTTATTATACAAATTTGTGTTCTGAGAAATCATATAAACAAGTACACACATACATAAACATTTCAAGCTAAAAGAGACTTATCTCTATTTTAAAGAATATGGAAATAAATAAAATATAGATTTATATATGACATCATAGTAACAAACATGTTACTCGAGCAAAGCAAGCCATTTATCATACATTTTAAAACACAAATTTTAGTTTTTCACTAACCACACATAAACGTTGTTTTCTCAATAACAAAAACACAAACATGTAGATTCATGCTGCTCACATATTATTGTAGCCCAGTTTGTGGCAAATACAGTATAATCAGACTTTAGCCATTATTATATTTTTAAGATACTGAAAAACACAAATGTCAGGGTATGTCAAAACTTACCCAATTCCCCAAAGACCCCATTTTAAATAAAACATTGTTTAGTATGTTTGTAAATATTTTAATTATAATGACTCAAGAAATATCCTCATAAACTGCATTTATGTAATTATAGCATTTTAAAACACATATAATCATACAATTGTCTTGATAAATCATATAAACAAGTACAGACACAGCACACACACACACACACACACACACACACACACACTGACACCATTCAGAAAGGTCAACAGTCTAGGTATGCACTGAGCGCTAAAAGCTAGTTTTCCAAATTTTCAAGTGCTCCATCTCCCCAAAATCATATATTGTCCATTTTATACTTTTTAATGTAGCTTGGACATTTGAATAAAAGGTTGACAAATGTATCTTCATAACCGTTTTGTTTTGACACAATGTCATCAACCGATTCTCTTTAATTTATAAGATTTACTTTTATTATTTCTACAAAGGTTCATGCTACAGTACTTTTATCAGTCTAATAAATATGCGGTCAATACATGATGAAACAATAATCGTGGTACCAAATAAGTTTTACACAATGTTTTTAAGAAAGGGATGTTTTAAAATACAACTAAACCAGACGACGGATTAGTTTTTTCTTTTTTACAAACCTACGTTTCAAGTAATTTGCCCCTGAGGCGTTTCACATCCGAGCGGAATAGCTCTTATTTTCTAAGTTCCAATACAGGGGCTACAGATGCAGCTTCTTAACCGAACAAAGAAAACATATTTTTCACATTCATTCAACATTTTTTTTATATTTTGCACGAGTACCATGGGTTCATGCCTTTTTTTTTTTTAAAGGCTTGTCTGACGCTTTAGACGCATCAGAATGTGGATTTTTTTCAGTATCCAACATGAAATTAAAGAGTTGTATCAGTTGTTTCAGCTGTTTATTACCATTTTCTTAGGTTATTATTTTATTCGCATATAGAATAGGTGTAGAATAACCTTATCATCCACGCTTTTCCCCTTTACAGACCACCATGCACAATTGTAAATTCAAGAGACCTAGTTAGCACCATTTAATAAAAGCGCCACAATGCATTCAGAATACAGAAACCCCCCTCTCGATCTATTATGACCGGCGTTTTACTTCGTCAAATGATCAGGATTACGGATGATACTGTACACATTTTGTTTGTTGGACCGTTTATGTCACTACTACGACTGTACTGTAGGTGAGGCCTTCTCTCTCTCTCTCTCTCTCTGAGAGCCATCAGCATTCACTGTTTATATAAATAAATGAAAATGTCTACTTGGGTGTTTGACTAAGTCGTTATTTCTTTTTAGGACGATTATTCATCTATTTGATGTGAGACCCCATTAAGTATCGACACAAAAATTAAGGCGTGCTGTTTTACACTTACAACTGAATTGACATATCTTACCATTGTGCTCAAAGCTACACATTCAGTAAAGTTTGAGGTCTTGAAAAGGCTACAGACACAAAATATCAAGGCATTTTTTAGTGCTCGCTATGTAACTCAAGAGTCACTAAGTAAATATCATATGAATACAGAAAACACACTCGTGATCATCTGGGTATATTTTTGTAAATGTTGTTTTAAATTACTTTTTTCTTACGCCACTACATCTAGAGTTCTTGCTCAGATGTGCACATTTTATTCGTCGTACTCGTTTCAACATTTCCGCTCGACATTAAAGCATAGGTAATGTGACGGCTATTAAGAACCATAACATTACACTACATCCCCTTTGAAAAGGTTATAGACATAGTCGTTTATACAGGAAATATGTTTGCACAACAGAAATATGTATCAGTATAACAAATACCTAATGCTGAAATCCTCTCTTCTAAATTTGTTAAAGTTTTAATGCTGATTTTGATGGCCTTCCCGCTAGCTGATAACACTCTATACTTTTTCATTGTTTTTGTACAGTTTTTAGATGAAGACTACTCTCAGAGCATGCCGTTGAAAATAAAAGGATAGTCCTTCTACATGAGATTGTTTAAACCAAGATTGTGATGTACTGTAGAGCTTTTTCTGGTTCTGTCTACAAAGCGGCCACGAGACACACAGATCTTACAGTTTCTCTGTTACATGTAC
Organism: Onychostoma macrolepis; assembly: GCF_012432095.1. Lineage (NCBI taxonomy): Eukaryota > Metazoa > Chordata > Actinopteri > Cypriniformes > Cyprinidae > Onychostoma > Onychostoma macrolepis. The sequence goes on from NC_081161.1 coordinate 43,288,777, forward strand.
ATCTATTTCATTTAGAACACAAAGTTGCACATTACAAGTTGAAGATAGTGTGGAAACACTATTTGCTTTGTACGCTTCTCTAAACATGACTTTAATGAATAAATCACAGATGTCATGTAGTTAATTCATTCAAAGGTGCATGTTTTTGACCATTTTAGACGGTCTGCACCAGCACACAGACACATGTTTTAGGTATTTATCTGACCAAAAGGTTTGATCCTGGAGAAACATGCACAACAGCAGCTGTGTGTTGTCATGATTGTCTTTATAACTGATCCACTTTTATTAAAACAATGCGGCATGAAGTTACTGTATTCAACAGCACAGTCCCTTGAAATATTGCAGTATATCTTTTTTCCTTCTAAATATCATGTATTTAGCTTAAATATTAGTTGTTAAGTGTTTACAATGTTGTCATGCCTGTCGTTGAATTTTATAACATGTATTTCACCAAACCTAAAGGACTGAAAAATAGGTTTAGCTTAAGTCTGCATTTCAGCTGTTAGCCTGAAAATGCAAGTGAACTGAGATTTCAAACTGAGATAATCTACAGAACGTAAAACAAGCTCACAGTTTTGGAGTCTAGTTTATGTTGAATATTGTTTGTTACAGTTTCACAGGTTTAACACCTCATTACTTGAAGACACGTACTGTATAAATCACAAAGTTTTTCACTGTAGTAGCCTGACTCTGAAACCAGACCAAAAATAAATTTGCTTGAGACTTAGCTGTAGCAGTATGAAAATTGTTGTGTTTTTTCTTTCTATGATTTGTTCGTGTTCATCAATATTTAGGTTATGTGAATTTGCTTGATTGAATAAAATATTTAACAAAATGTTTGGGTAATGTGTGTGAATATAGAATGTGGCACAAGGATCTTTGAAAATATTTTATCCTAAAATATCCATGTAACACTCGGAAATTATTTAAGATTGAGAATAATAATACAATTAACACATTAACATTTTACAGGAGATGTGAATGTGAGTTCTTGGCTGATTTGTACATTATTAAATTAAAATAATTATATTAGAAATTGTCATGACTTAAGGTGTAAACAAAAACACTGTGCATTTAACAGCAAGATACTTTTAACGCCTTGTTCGCAAGAAAAACATAGGATTGTTAAAGAGATAATAATCTCACTGAATGTATCAAAGCATCCAATGTTTATTACTACTGAAGGTGCTACATCCTTGGTTGTTTCACACCTACAGGCCATGCCTACATTCAGAATTTGGTATTTAAATAAAGTTTAGCGGCCACATAGTTAACCGGAGAAGACATTGCAGTCTCCTGTTACAATGGCTGCTGCTGCTCCAAACAGTCCTGAAACATCTAGAAGAATGATGTGTGTAACACCGCCAAGAAGTTCTGTTGAAATGAGAGAGGAGCTGACTTTAGCACCAAGGAAAAATCAAGGGAAGAGCCTAAGAAAGGTTCTCATTGAAGATGAAGATATTGTGAAACAAGATTTCACCGTGTCTTGCGATCGTGTGGGGAAATTTGTGTTTGACAAAGAGTTGCAGATTGTGAAACTCTACGTTTTGGAATCTTACGATGAATATACACCCGAATGCTCCTACATGCTTTTGACCGCCATAGACTGGACATACTTCTACAATCAAATTTGGAGCAACTTTGTTATGGATTAAAAAATTTGGTACAATTTCCAGTGGGATGGTTCAATGCCTGGCATGAGGTATAATGCGAGCAAGCCGCCAGACTACATATCCATATCATCCTGTTGGAACAAAACACTTCATGACCAAAATTATCTTATGCTGGTAAATAAACGTCGGGAGGACTCGGAAACAAACGTTTTGTCTCAAAGCAGCGATGAGTCTGACTCTGATGAGTATGATCGAGACTGGCCTCTTCCTGAGGTCAACCCTTTCGAATGCTGCAAAAAGAGTCTATATTTCGAGCAAAGCGACGTACCTGTGTTAAACACCATTTTTTCAAAGATAGACGAGCTGTTTCAGTCAAGTTAAATTTATTTTAAACCGAATAATCAGGCTGGGTATTCAGTATAATTGTGTATTCGGTATAATCAAAAGCTGAACTATGATATTGTAATGTTTCTTTTTCAGCGTTTACTCACCCATCTATGTGTTCCTTGCTGTATGTTTAATTGTTTAATAATTGGCTATTGGGTTGAGTTTTCCCAAGCCACAATACAATACCAACAAAAATCCTAATAAATGACCGAGTTATCTCGTAAACTTTTTCTGTTGAATAAAAATTATTTTTATTCAATTGATTTAAAAAATATATATTTGTAAAATTGCTCATTTGTAAGTCACTTCAGAAAAAAGGCTAAATGATTAAATCCAAAAACTGAACTCGGAGAAAAGGGCCTTTTATTTATCAAACTTTTATTTTGAACAATATATTGTTGAATATATATTTACATATTGAAGTAGTGAAGAAAATGATCAAATTACCGTTACAAACAGTGGTCTAGCCAACAAAGAAAATGCTAGTAAAGGCCAGTATGTTTTGCTGTAATATGAAATCGACAAGCGTTCCAACAATTTCACATATCATGGATTCAACATTTTTTGAAACCAGCGCAACGCATAAATCTGTTACACACGTACACAGACAGAGAACTTCATTAATTTCTATCTGATCCCCACGTTCAGTCCAAGCAGTTGGTGCACTATAAATAAAAGCAGTTTTTCCAAACTCTGTCTTCATCAAGGGAACATCCAAAAGAATATATCTATTTGAACGCAGATTATACCCTTGATTTTTGACAGTTAATAGACTAATCATATACAGAGGAAGCTGGCCAACTATGGCCTTGTACACAAGTATAAGCCAATGCTTGTACCTTCTTAAGTGAAGTGAAGGCCAACCAACCATTTCATACAGTGCACAACGATGAGTGGTATAATTTGTACAAGTTATAAATCTTAAAGCAGAGTGATAAACAGAACCCAACGATTGTAAAAGAGCCTTAGTAGTATTTCTATAAAAAACATCTCCATAATCTAATACAGGTAAGAAGGTAGCTTCCACCAACTTTCTCTTAGCAGACTGTGAAAAACAGGCACTATTCCGAAAATAAAACCCCAGCTGTAGCCTTAACTTAGATAGCAATTGTTTAACATGTAACTTGAATGATAAGTCCTCTTCCAACACAAAGCCTAGGTATCTGTAGGAGGAGACCAAATCCACAGATTTGCCCTGCAGAGTGTAAAGAGGTGGTGGAGAAGATTCACACTTATGTTTCCTAGAAAAAACCATGCATTTTGTTTTCTTATCATTCAAAACTAGTTTTAAAGAAAGAAGGTTGTGCTGAACTATTACAAATGCGTCCTGCAACTTAGAAATACAACTAACAATAGAGGATGCAGAACAATAAATTACGGTATCATCTGCATATAAATGAATACATGCATCTGATAGGTTATCACCAAGGTTGTTAATATATAGTGTAAATAACAGGGGACCCAAAACGGACCCCTGTGGCACACCAGATTCAATACTGAGACTATATCAGAAAAAGACCCCTTAATTTGCACCCTTTGGCACCTATTCTTTAAGTAGTTCCTAATCCAACCTAATGCGGTTTCAGAAAGACCAATACTGTATAGACGCGATAGAAGAATACCATGATTGACAGTATCAAAAGCTTTAGTCAAATCAATAAACACCGCAGCACATGATCTTCCATTATCTAAGGCACAGGTAATGCCATTTAGAACCTTCATAGTGGCAATTACCGTACTATGATTCTTTCTGAAACCAGACTGAAACCTAGACAAAATGCTATTACTAACCAAAAATTCCTTTAACTGTTCACTAACAATAGATTCTAAAATTTTGGCTACAACTGATAGCTTAGAAATCGGTCTATAATTATTTAAGTTGGTTGGATCACCACCTTTCAACAGGGGTACGACCAGAGCAGATTTCCAGACATCAGGGACAACATTCTGTTCTAATGATAAATTAAAAATATGAACTAGTGGGCCAGCAATGATCTCAGCAGCTACTTTCAAATAATATGGCTCAACTTCATCAGGCCCTGCAGACTTCTTAATGTCCAGATTTTTTAGGGCCTTTAAAACTTCACTTCTTAAGATTGGCGAAAAGCTAAAAGTAGGGCTATCTTCTCTCCGAAGAGGAGATGGGTTTGATATATCACTCACTGAAACTTCATTAAAAATAGAACCTGAAGAGATAAAATGCTTATTAAAGCTATTTACCATATCTGTCCCATTAGTAATAAGACTATCTTTACTAAAATTTGTTTAGGAAAATCATTAGATAACGTAGAAGGAGAAAGTGATTTGATGGTTTTCCAAAATTTAATAGGATTATTTAAATTTTGTGAGGTTTCATTTAGATAATATTCAGATTTTGATCTGCGTATAAGAGCTGTACATTTATTTCTCAATTTTCTAAATGCTACCCAATCTCTTTCTATGCCCAATTTCCTCGCTGTGGCCCAAGCCAAGTTTCTTTCATGAAGGAGTTCAGATAATTCATTTGAAAACCATGGATTATCACGGCCTTTTACTCTGAATATCCTGATAGGTGCATGCTTGTTCACAATCTTCAAAACAAAGTGTGAAAATACTGCCATGCAATGGTCACATCAGATATTAAAAGCAGTCTATCCCAATCAGATGCAAACAACTCATGCAGAAACCCTTGAATATCAAACAATTTAAAACTCCTTTTTGTAATAATTCTAGGTTTTACTTTGGGAATTTTACAATTCCTTATAGCAACTACAGTACAATGATCACTGACGTCATCAGGAAAAACCCCTGTATAGGTGTATTTATGTGGTTTATTTGTTAATATAATATCTATTAGAGTGGACTTGCTTGGGTTCTTATAATTAGGTCATGTAGGCGATTCAATAAGTTGAGTAAGATTCACAGAATCACAGTATGCCTTAAACTGATCTGAGTTTGATGTCAACCAATTCCAATTCAAATCACCCATTAATACAAGATCTTTAGAAAGCAGGTCACTTAAAATAGCTGACAGTGAAGTGAGAGCATCACTGATAGCTGCAGGTGGTCTATAACAGCCAACTATACAAAAATGACAATCCTTTCCATATTCCAGGTCGATAGCCAAAAACTCAAACTGTTTAGGGAGAGAAACTGATTTAAAAACAGTTGCATGGAATTTTGATTTAATATACATAGCAACCCCACCCCCCTTACTTTTACGATCAGCTCGAAACACATTGTACCCTTCTAATGCAATGTCATGATTTGAGATTGATTTTTTAAGCCATGTCTCAGAGATAACCAAAATATCTGCTTTGGTCGTCTTGGCCCATATTTGTACTTGATCTAATTTTGGCAACAGGCTACGAACATTTAAGTGTACAATGCCAAGGCCTGATCTATTTGAGAAATCCAAAGGAGTTGAAACAATTCCAACTGGACCCGGATTTGGATTAATACCGGCCATTAAGAGCAGCAACATTATTAGATATCGCTGCCTTAGATTTTTTTTGGTGGAGAACTACATTGTTCATTACAAGAGTCCAATATAGAGTTCGACAAGAAAAGAGGATTCTTAGGGATGAAAATAAAGATGAGTGAGTTCTTTATCCCTGTATCCATTAACACGGAATTAATAACAACCCGAAATATGAAGGTAGTGTCCGTATGTTTTGATGGGAGATGCATATGGAGACGCGACAATTGAATCGCTTTGTCTTCCGTCATCCTTGGTATGTCCCATAGTCCGAGCATGTAGATTACCGCACAGAAAAGCAGCACCTTCATGATACCAGCGTTGAAGTGAAAATCGCACAGACAAGCTCCGAAACAAGCTTGCACAGACAGCTCCACGACCCCAACAGAAGAGCAGACAGCAGAACGATAGTGTGGAAGATGCAGGCCTTGTTTACGGGCGAGCCACAGCTGGAGAGATCAGACAAGGCGAGAAAAACATCACCGACCTTAACTGCAAGTATCCCCACCGCCGCGATGGTCTGTGAGCTCCAGTTAGTTTAATATCCGGGGGTTTCTTCAAGGAACAGCCGTGAATTTCCGATCGCCGTTATTAACGCAAACGCTTTCCAAAGCGAAAACGTAGTGATGGATGGCGACCCAGGATAGTGCAACAGGTAAGCACGCTTCACCCAACACAGAACAGGTTGTAGGTAATTAAAAGTCCGTTAAAACAGGTCTGACTTTATTCCAGACTCGATACAGGATAGAGCCCAATTTTAAAACACTTTCTGAAAATAAAACACGCAACATTTAAATGTACAAAAAAAGACTGCAGTTCAGCAGATCAGACAAGACAAACACAGTGCTGCCATCTTGGATTCCGTGTCTAATCGATATAGAGCGTTGTCGCCGTTTCCTAGAATGCGGATCGACTGTTTTAATCCACGACGGTCCAGGCCTTGTGCAATTCCAATTTCGGCTTCAATTTCCGGTTTATGGTTCAGATCCACCGAAGCCTTGTTAATTGAAAAATTGCAGAGTGCTCAGACAAATTGGATTGTTGGAGCTGATTCTGTTGGTCCATATACTGTAGATAATGTTTTGATCAACAAGATGTTGCAGTAGCTCCGTTGACCGTGCTGTCAGGATCTACGAAAGTACACGATAACTGTAGAGTTTATCCAGAACAGCAGCTCTTCGCACACAGGGGTCGCGATGTAGTATAGCCGTAGTATAGCCTTTTAGCGAAATAAATTGTTGGGGATGAGGTTTTTACGTTTCGGCTGTTGGTGGGTTGGTTGTTGAGATGGGGGTGTTGCCCTCAAGGGGCCTGTTTAGGGATTTGCTTCGATCGGCGAAACCTCACAATTTTACAAATATATATTTTTTAAATAAATTAAATAAAAATAATTTTATGAGATAACTCGGTCATTTATTAGGATTTTTGTTGGTATTGGTATTGTGGCTTGGGAAAACTCAACCCAATAGCCAATTATTAAACAATTAAACATACAGCAAGGAACACATAGATGGGTGAGTAAACGCTGAAAAAGAAACATTACAATATCATAGTTCAGCTTTTGATTATACCGAATACACAATTATACTGAATACCCAGCCTGATTATTCGGTTTAAAATAAATTTAACTTGACTGAAACAGCTCGTCTATCTTTGAAAAAATGGTGTTTAACACAGGTACGTCGCTTTGCTCGAAATATAGACTCTTTTTGCAGCATTCGAAAGGGTTGACCTCAGGAAGAGGCCAGTCTCGATCATACTCATCAGAGTCAGACTCATCGCTGCTTTGAGACAAAACGCTTGTTTCCGAGTCCTCCGACGCTTATTTACCAGCATAAGATAATTTTGGTCATGAAGTGTTTTGTTCCAACAGGATGATATGGATATGTAGTCTGGCGGCTTGCTCGCATTATACCTCATGCCAGGCATTGAACCATCCCACTGGAAATTGTACCAAATTTTTTAATCCATAACAAAGTTGCTCCAAATTTGATTGTAGAAGTATGTCCAGTCTATGGCGGTCAAAAGCATGTAGGAGCATTCGGGTGTATATTCATCGTAAGATTCCAAAACGTAGAGTTTCACAATCTGCAACTCTTTGTCAAACACAAATTTCCCCACACGATCGCAAGACACGGTGAAATCTTGTTTCACAATATCTTCATCTTCAATGAGAACCTTTCTTAGGCTCTTCCCTTGATTTTTCCTTGGTGCTAAAGTCAGCTCCTCTCTCATTTCAACAGAACTTCTTGGCGGTGTTACACACATCATTCTTCTAGATGTTTCAGGACTGTTTGGAGCAGCAGCAGCCATTGTAACAGGAGACTGCAATGTCTTCTCCGGTTAACTATGTGGCCGCTAAACCTTATTTAAATACCAAATTCTGAATGTATGCATTAAAATCAGCATTAAAACTTTAACAAATTTAGAAGAGAGGATTTCAGCATTAGGTATTTGTTATACTGATACATATTTCTGTTGTGCAAACATATTTCCTGTATAAACGACTATGTCTATAACCTTTTCAAAGGGGATGTAGTGTAATGTTATGGTTCTTAATAGCCGTCACATTACCTATGCTTTAATGTCGAGCGGAAATGTTGAAACGAGTACGACGAATAAAATGTGCACATCTGAGCAAGAACTCTAGATGTAGTGGCGTAAGAAAAAAGTAATTTAAAACAACATTTACAAAAATATACCCAGATGATCACGAGTGTGTTTTCTGTATTCATATGATATTTACTTAGTGACTCTTGAGTTACATAGCGAGCACTAAAAAATGCCTTGATATTTTGTGTCTGTAGCCTTTTCAAGACCTCAAACTTTACTGAATGTGTAGCTTTGAGCACAATGGTAAGATATGTCAATTCAGTTGTAAGTGTAAAACAGCACGCCTTAATTTTTGTGTCGATACTTAATGGGGTCTCACATCAAATAGATGAATAATCGTCCTAAAAAGAAATAACGACTTAGTCAAACACCCAAGTAGACATTTTCATTTATTTATATAAACAGTGAATGCTGATGGCTCTCAGAGAGAGAGAGAGAGAGAGAGAGAAGGCCTCACCTACAGTACAGTCATAGTAGTGACATAAACGGTCCAACAAACAAAATGTGTACAGTATCATCCGTAATCCTGATCATTTGACGAAGTAAAACGCCGGTCATAATAGATCGAGAGGGGGGTTTCTGTATTCTGAATGCATTGTGGCGCTTTTATTAAATGGTGCTAACTAGGTCTCTTGAATTTACAATTGTGCATGGTGGTCTGTAAAGGGGAAAAGCATGGATGATAAGGTTATTCTACACCTATTCTATATGCGAATAAAATAATAACCTAAGAAAATGGTAATAAACAGCTGAAACAACTGATACAACTCTTTAATTTCATGTTGGATACTGAAAAAAATCCACATTCTGATGCGTCTAAAGCGTCAGACAAGCCTTTAAAAAAAAAAAAGGCATGAACCCATGGTACTCGTGCAAAATATAAAAAAAATGTTGAATGAATGTGAAAAATATGTTTTCTTTGTTCGGTTAAGAAGCTGCATCTGTAGCCCTGTATTGGAACTTAGAAAATAAGAGCTATTCCGCTGGATGTGAAACGCCTCAGGGCAAATTACTTGAAACGTAGGTTTGTAAAAAGAAAAACTAATCCGTCGTCTGGTTTAGTTGTATTTTAAAACATCCCTTTCTTAAAAACATTGTGTAAAACTTATTTGGTACCACGATTATTGTTTCATCATGTATTGACCGCATATTTATTAGACTGATAAAAGTACTGTAGCATGAACCTTTGTAGAAATAATAAAAGTAAATCTTATAAATTAAAGAGAATCGGTTGATGACATTGTGTCAAAACAAAACGGTTATGAAGATACATTTGTCAACCTTTTATTCAAATGTCCAAGCTACATTAAAAAGTATAAAATGGACAATATATGATTTTGGGGAGATGGAGCACTTGAAAAATTTGGAAAACTAGCTTTTAGCGCTCAGTGCATACCTAGACTGTTGACCTTTCTGAATGGTGTCAGTGTGTGTGTGTGTGTGTGTGTGCTGTGTCTGTACTTGTTTATATGATTTATCAAGACAATTGTATGATTATATGTGTTTAAAATGCTATAATTACATAAATGCAGTTTATGAGGATATTTCTTGAGTCATTATAATTAAAATATTTACAAACATACTAAACAATGTTTTATTTAAAATGGGGTCTTTGGGGAATTGGGTAAGTTTTGACATACCCTGACATTTGTGTTTTTCAGTATCTTAAAAATATAATAATGGCTAAAGTCTGATTATACTGTATTTGCCACAAACTGGGCTACAATAATATGTGAGCAGCATGAATCTACATGTTTGTGTTTTTGTTATTGAGAAAACAACGTTTATGTGTGGTTAGTGAAAAACTAAAATTTGTGTTTAAAATGTATGATAAATGGCTTGCTTTGCTCGAGTAACATGTTTGTTACTATGATGTCATATATAAATCTATATTTTATTTATTTCCATATTCTTTAAAATAGAGATAAGTCTCTTTTTAGCTTGAAATGTTTATGTATGTGTGTACTTGTTTATATGATTTCTCAGAACACAAATTTGTATAATAACATGGGTATTAGACTGATATAACATTGCAAATGTGGTTTGAAATTTCTCTTAAAAAATGGAATCGTGTGCAGAAATTTTTGTGTGATGGGTAGGTTTAGAATCTGTAAAGTAAAAAAACAAAACAAAACAAAACATTAATTACGTCTGTATGGAGTGTCCCCCAAACCATATGTGTAGTAATAGTCCAAATGATTGACCTCTGCAAAATTTGTCTCCATGAGCATAACGACTTTTTAAATGATAAATTATACAAAATGATGTTTTTGAACATTTTAATGAAAAATAAATGTAGAAAGTTTACTGTGATGGATAGGTTTACTGTAGGTAATGATGGAGAATTAAAATCACTACATCTATGGCAAGTCCAGACATGTCCGGGACAATAGCTCTTATCCTTTGGCCTACTTATATATATATATATATTATTTTATTTTTATTTTATTTTTTGCCATTTGGTGTTTATAATCTATAAATTTATAATTGATCCTAACCCTAACACGACAATCTCTTTTCCCGCTCCTGGAAAAATGTACATTTTTATATTTTTAGCGTCGCCTAAAACTAGTGTAAGTGTTTGAACCTCTATAATTAATCAAGGAGTAAGCCAAGCAGCTGCCAGATGACCGGTGATGTTTTTCAAATATTTTTTATCCCCAACGTTACTCAATATTTTCCATATTTGACTCTTGGTTCCTATAGTCTGGTATAGTTTGCCTGAGCGTGTGTGTGTGTGTGTGTGTGTGTGTGTGTGACGGCTGGTCCACCTCCCCCTCACCTGCCTCTCATTTCACTGAACGATGGGAAAGTACTCTGCACTCAGATAATTTCTAATTTAGCTTTCTAATTTCTAACTATCTGCAAGCCTTTTATTTGAGGATCTGCTGTCAATGTGTAAAGACGTAATTTCAACCTCCTGAAAATGTAAGTCATTTTCATTGTACTCAAAGTTTTTATTGCAATATTTATTTTATTCCTTAAGCTAAGTTTTTAATTCTTTATTATAATGCTGAGAATACAAACAATAGAATGTGTGTGTGTGTGTGTGTGTGTGTGTTTGTGTGTTTGTGTGTTTGTGAGAGAGAGAGGACCCCTGGTTCCTCTAGTCTGGTATATCTGCCTGAGTGTGTGTGTGTGTGTGTGTGTGTGTGTGAGAGAGAGAGAGAGAGAGGATCCCCTGCTTCCTCTAGTCTGGTATATCTGCCTGAGTGTGTGTGTGTGTGTGTGTGTGTGTGTGTGTGAGAGAGAGAGAGAGAGAGGATCCCCTGCTTCCTCTAGTCTGGTATATCTGCCTGTGTGTGTGTGTGTGTGTGTGTGAGAGAGTTATTTTCCTCTCATTATTACTCAATTATTGACCCCTTTAGTGATGTAATTTTATTTTAGACATCTAAAATGTATTGTCAGCACTGTCCATAACAATAAATCACATTGAATTTTAAGAACTATCTCTTGTCCTTATATCTTGTCCTTAAACCAATATCTCTTTCTCACATCCATGCAGGCTGACCGAAACCTATGGGATGGCGTGACACCACATAAGAGCACCTGCTGCCCCATCAGTCCGATTTAAACACATGTCGCGTTACAAACCGGAGGTCTATACCACAAACAACAGCTGTACATTAACAAGCAATGTAACCGCTGTCTTATTTCAGGATACATAAACAGGATATATTACAAACACATGTTGCGTTACAAATCGGAGGTCCGGCATGCTATATCCCAAACAGCTGCTCCGCATTAACAAACAATGTAACCGCTCTCTTATTTCACAGATGAGGATACATAAATATAATATATTACAAACACGTGTCATACCACCTGTCATAACACATGTCATAACACAGCTGCGATCATTAAAAGGTCATAAAGTTAATCCCTAAGGTCAAAGGTCAACAGCTGTCGGTCATCAATCAAAATCGTTGACATTGTGTGGCTTCCCATTACTACTATGGCAACACAAGAAGTGTCAGTCAATGCATGGGAAACGAAGTAACTGGTGTTACTTATTTGAAAAAGTAACTTTACTTTACTAGTTACTTAAAAAAAGTAATCTGATTACGTAACTCCCGTTACTTGTAATGCGTTACTCCCAACACTGCCAATGACACATTATTATTATTATTATTATTATTATTATTATTATTCAGATGGTTTATGTTGTTGAAAAAGAATGAATTTGGTTTTGTCTTTAGCACATTTTGCCTGTCTTCAACTGTGGCTGTAAGGAAACATCTGTTTCATGAATTTCCTTTTGTGTTTCATAAGTGGACTTTCACTTTACCTTCTAATGATCTCAAATGACTGTTTTTAAGAAATTTGGAAGCAGTTGCACAGTAATTTTATCAATGTGTTCAATGAACAGTGTTAAAATCAGGTTTCATAACACCTGGTGTGATTTTGTGGTGAGTGTTAAAAACACCCGGCGTTTATTCCCTAGAATTCCCAGCATCATGAAAATGAAAGATGAAATTGTGATGCAGATCCATCTGTGATGAATTCAGCCTTCAGAGGCACTCTACAGTATATACAGTATTTTACTTTGAGTTACTGTATGCAGTCACATACACACACAGAGAATCAAAACACTCAAGATTGTAGTAGTTCTCTACTGAATATTTATTACTTTATTGTCCTGGCAGCGCTTATTGAATTATGTGTGCCGATGACTAGGACCTTTCAAAAGGTACTAATATGTACACTTTAGGGTACAAATATGTTCTTTTAAGGTACTATGCACTTATAAAGTACTAATACGCACTTCAGGGTAGTATGAAGTAATATGTACACTTTAGGTACTATAATGGGAAAAATAAAGTTAAAAAATTTACCTTTAAGCATTTGAGTACCTCAGTGACAGCTTGATAGGTAGATAGATAGATAGATAGATATGATCTATTAATCATAGTTTCCATATGACATCACTTGGGTTAAAACTAAAACTAAACCGTGTCACTTGTTTCCAACATGCAAATGAACAGGAAGACTTTACTTTTGAGTTTGAGAGTGGAAACCGTTGCATCTCATCCTGTTCAAGACATTTACTACAACAGATCTTGCAGGTAAGGACTTAGGCTCTAGTATGTGATCAATTTCTTGCTTTTATACATTTGACATGTAATGAGTGATACGTTAATGCATGCATATTCTGTTTCATTTGAATTCATATTGAAATAGACTGAGTTTTGTGTGCACAGCTGTTGCTATCTGAATGTACAATGTCTGCAGCTCTGCAATTTTGGATTTAATATGCACTTTCGACAATATGCCAGTTGTTTTGTGGTTACATTAAAGTTAAAATGACTGGATAAAGCAAGTGTTCCCTCGTCAGGCAGGTTTAGCTGCTTGTGGATTACTCTGATTATTTCTGTGTAAAAAGGTGGACACGCAATTACGAGAGCATACATTTCCATTGTAATCTTTAGGATTTCATTTAGAACGTATAATATGTGCATGTGGAGTACATATAGGCAAGACTTTAATTCTGAAATTCCATTTGAATTAATTTCAGACTTGTTTGTTAGAGTGTGTGTGTTGGTGGAGATGACCTTTTCTGTTGTCTGTGACTCATTGTGAAAAAACACTGAAATATTTTGTCAAGCTCAGAGGAGATTCAAACTTTCCACCAGATTGGGTGAAATGTTACGCTGATATGCTCTGCTAACTGCATAACTAAACACACATGCGCACCCACCCATCCACAAACACCCACATATATTTACAGTAATCACTCATATTCTATTTTGTTGAGCTTTACAGAAGTACAGAAGTCTGAGCCTATTGTGAAAATAAGTTATTAGTGGACATAAGAAAGTTGGTCTTAAACAGTTGGTTGAGGTAGACTTATTCACTCATTTAGCTCTGTACGTAAAACTTGTTTTGCAGAAGAATTGCACTGCTGACATTCACTTTTCTGTTTCTTTCATGTTTCCGGCCTGCAGGTGCTCGACAGGAAATCTGATGTGTTTCGAGCTGACAGCTATGAAACTCATTTTGCAGTGGTATTTTTTCTTCAGTTTTGGTACGTATCTTTTTTCCAGCTCAAAACATAATCTAAAGATTCCCTTGCAGGCTCTTGTTAAGCATTGAAAAAGTATATTTCTCACAAAACACCCTTGTGGTATTCCAAACTCATATGATTTTCTATTATCTTTGGTACAAAAAGAAGATATTTGAAAGAATTCCCAGGCTTATTTTTCTTTAATTTGAAAACAGACAGCATCAGAACCCTATAAAAGTAGTCCATACAACTTGTGCACTATATTTCACGGGCCGTATTCACAATGCATCTCAAAGGGATAGTTGAAAAATGAAAATTCTGTCATTAATTACACACCCTCATGTCGTTCCAAACCCGTAAGACCTTCGTTCATCTTCGGAACACAAATGAAGATATTTTTGATAAAATCTTAGCGCTTTCTGATTTTACAAAGCTACGAAGCTTCAAAGCCACCATACAAGCGAATGCCAAAATCCAGAATGGCATCTGACATATTAATCCACTTCGTCATTGCTTGAAGACTACTGTATTGTTTTGCTAATGTTTTTTGCAAATTTTGTTTTAGGATGACAAAAAATACACAAAAACGCATACGAAAATTTCGGACTCAGTGTGCAAGGACCTTTAAGGTTGCACACAGAGTCAGAAATTTTTGCACGTTAAAAAATAAATACGACCTCACATTGTGTCAATCACGTTAACACACTGCCTCCGAAACTTTCGTCTGTCATAAAAAAAAAAAAATCGGATCGGGTTACATTTTCTGTGTTTTTCGCATCCATAGCACTCTCCTTCCTCTCTAAACTATCTCAGGATTGGATGGACCCAACATTTACTCTTTCTTTTTCTCTTTCTAAGAGAGAGACAGGACAACAAAACCCTCCTCACTGCCTGAAGACTCCATTTTGTATTGTTTTGTGAATTTCATCACAACGGATTAATTAATATGCATCGGACTGAGTGTGCAAGGTTTCTGCGTGTTACAAATATTTAGGATGACGAATACGAAAAAACGCATACGAAAATTTCAGACTCTAAAATAAAATGCTTTGCGTATATGGCCCCTGATCTTCAACATATTGAAAGGTTATGTATGACCATAATAATATGACTCATAACATTTTTTTTTAATGCAGGTTTTGTCATTGATTGCCAAGAGAATCGTTATGGATTGAAAGGAAGCTCAATCCAACTGAGTATCAGTCCCAGAAATCAGTCACATCAGCAAGGTAATGTTAAATGGCGACGATTCAATAGGAGAGACTATCTCGGAGACAAAGATGGAGTTCCCCCTAGATTTAAGAAAAGAATGAGCTTAAACAACTCCGACTGGTCTTTGACCATACAAGACCTGCAGGAAGATGACGGTGGACTATATGAGGCCCTTTCAAAACATGAGGATGTAATTTTGGCTGCATTCACACTTATAGTGGAGAGTAAGCTCTAGCCACCTATCTCATTTAACACTGTATGCTTATAACATGATATATATAATTCAGTATCTCAGCTCAGATGTTGATAACTTATCTGTGCTCCTTTTTCAGACACTGTCTCTAAGCCTATAATCAAAGTGAATCAATATGATTTTAATTCATCTGCTGCATGTCGGGCCACAGTGAACTGTTCGGCTGATGGGAGCTGGGCCACATATGACTGTGACCAAAATTTCTGTGCGGCAGCACAAGCCTCTCAATCCTCCCAATCCTCCCAATCCTCCATTAACATCACTGTCACTGCAGTGGACAGCAGCGGCATCAAATGTAATGCGAAAAACCACGTGAGCAAGAATCACTCTACAGCTCCTAACATTAGGTGTAAGCATGAATTTTTTTTAATACTCATCTTGTGTCATGAACACTGTTTGTACTTAACCCATGTAATCATTCATCCATTCATCATCAAGTCAAGTTTGGGACTGTACACACTGTATATTCGTAAACCCAGAGTTAAAGTGCCCCTATTATGGGTAATGAAAGGTTCATATTTTGGTTTTGGGAGTCCCCAACAACAGGTTGACTTGCATGTGTAACACTCCAATAAAAATCAAAGGAGAGAGCAAAAGGGTCCGGACTGGACAACGTAATTTATTTGGGCACCAATAGCAAGAAGATTCAACCACACAACATTAGTGGATACAAAAATACAACACTTTTATCCTCATACAATAAGACAAATATTAAAACCTCAAGAGGGCAAAGCAGCAGGTTGAGATGATTGTCACATATGTATTTCAATTAGTAATGTATTTGACAAATGACAAGTTACTCAGGACAAATAAGCAACGTGCAGCAAGGTATTCAGCAGAGGGTTTCAACACATTCAAGTTAATTCATGTGCCCACCAATTATACACAGTTTCATTACACAGCAAACACTAAAGGTACAACAAGTCATAGGTGCATTAAATACCACACGTCAATACACACTAAAAGAAAAATCACTCAATACATGCCAAAACCACTCTGGCTAACTACTTAGCCATCCTCAAGATAAAATAGAGGATGGCACATGAAGGACAACCTGCACTACCCAACACTGCACTCCCAAACGATTCGCTCAATGATTCATTTTTCCAAACCCCTCCTTTGCGTGACACTAATCTGCGGTGATTGGTCTCATTTTCATTACATCATGCCTGTAATGCCTGATAAAGCAGCATTTATGAGTGCAGTGCTGCTTTGTGTACAGCGTTACCGGGAAACCGCTATTTTACCGCTCCAAAAGTGGCACCTATTGGCAAAGAATGAATTTGCATTTTCATTCAGTCCAATGCAAAAAGACCAACAAGTGGGCGGGCAATATGCTAATATTTCATGTTGATGTCAACATGAAATGGCTTGGGATTCATTTTAAAAACGACTCGTTTCAATGAATCAGAGTTGACTCTTTTTTTTTCAGAGACAATAACTTTATACACGGTGCACTTTCAGATTTAAAACTTTGCAGGATGTTTTCATTCACTTAGAGCTGTGTTACACATTGCATGAAAATCCATAATAGGGACACTTTAATGTTCTTATTTGCATATTTATGCGATTAATAACGTTAATTGGATGAGTGTAGTGTGCATCGAGCCTATGTTTTATTAGCTGTTACATCTGTGGGTATGTGGTCATGAAAATCCCCTCTGGTTTCTTATGAAAGAAAAACAGAAGGAAGGAACACAAAATAGGGGTTGAACGACTTCTGATTTTTTAAAGTCGACCTTTATGGGATTGAAAGTCGATTCGAAGTCGACTAGTCGCTGATGACGTCATTAATGAACAAATAAGTCTGGAGCCAGTGGCGGTTCTACATTGAATTACTCCCCGGGCGAGACCCCCTCTGAGCGCCCATCCCCCATCCGAGAAAAAAAAAAAGATAGTTTTTTTTGCTAAAAAATTTTGCACAAACAGTTTTACTATAACAATATAAGTGTAAGACAAGCTTATATTTCTCAATTCCACAAATCCTTCAACATGAAAAACACAATTCTGCACAAAACAGTATAAGTTATCAGAACTTAAATAAATATACTCTATATACATAATAAACACTCTGTGTTTATTTGGCACTCGACAATCAACAGATTTCCCATCCCCCAACACTGTCACTCACCACCAGAAGTCAAGACTAAACCACAAAGTGAAAATAGCAGTATTCTTTAGTGATATGTTATTTACACAATGCAAATGGCTTTAGATTCTATTTATTCTATGTTAAAATAAAATAAAAACATTATTAGAGAAAAACATTACTTATTGCTAAAATAGTGGTAATTATCTGCACTTCTGCATTATAATACATTATAAAATAGTATGCAATAACTTATTGAGTGTAATTTTTTTTATTTTATTTCTAATTATTAAATGGATGCCACCTTATTGGGACAAAAGCCCTCTCTACACCTACCCTAACCCTACCCGATACTTTATGTTCAACGTTTTGATTATTTCCTTCATTTTTATTAAAAAATAAATGCTTTTCTGATGTGATTTGAAATTTAAAAAGGGAGAAAAAAAGTTCGCCAAAAGGCAGATTCGAACCCCGGTCGATCGTGTCAAAAGAAGTGTATTGCAAACTTTACCACCTGCGCCACTGAATCTGACAACTAGTAACCGTCTTTTGCATATTTGACTATCCCAATCATACATTTGTGGGTGGAGTTAATGTAAATAGCCTCTGCCAGCAACATAGCTATTTGCACTTAAATAGACACTCCGATTTTTTTTTTTTTTAATATATATTCCCAACAATTAAACAGTTGCCCACATAAAAAAAACAGGGGGTGCTACAGCACCCTCAGCACCCCCACTTCCCGCGCCCCTGGGTGTGACTGACTTTAGCCCACTTGTCCCACTAATTTGGGAGAGGTGAACTGTCCCCCGCGGCCGCACCCCCCTCCCTTTTCCACTTCTCACACAGCTTCTGTGCTCGGTACCTTCTCAACAAGCAGGGGCGCCAATTTGCCAATTCCCCGCACAGTTATATGATAGATAATATGATAGATAATAGAAAACCGCTTAGCGGCGCAGATGAATTTTTTTTTTTTCCAAGTGCTTGTGCCGCCCCCCACGTGTCATGAAAAAATGCCGCCCCGGGCGTCTGCCCCGTTCGCCCATGCCTAAAACCGCCACTGTCTGGAGCTGTGACAAACACCTTGTGCACAGCTATGGTATATGACACAGTGCTGCCCACATGGCTATTGCTCCTAAAACAGCTCATTTTTATCAGTTCTTTTGTCTTTATATTCGTTATATTTCTCACAGATTTCTGCTCGTTCTAAATCAGATACAGATAAAGTTGCACAGTAAAGATTACATTCATATGAATGCATTAGAGAGCGATTGCGTGTGTGTGAATTAATTCTACCTGGCAGCTATCTACTAGTAATGAGGCTGTGGGATTTAGTTAATAAGAAATATATGCTTGAACTTTTCAGTTTCTAAGCTATTTTATTGAGATATCGCAGAACAGTGTTGACAATTTCCTCGCTGAACGTTTCTGTGCACGCGCGATCCGCGCATGATGTACACGCATTCTCCCTTTCAATTTCGAGCATCCAGTAATATAATCACAAATGTATGCATTTATTTGTCATTTTAACTGTTTGGTAAAGGAGCTTAAATGTGGAAGTCCTTCAGAGATTTCTTACACTGTTGCACCCTCTACAGGACCAGCGACTAGTCGACGTCAAGCTTAAAGCGTCATGGCAGAGCATTAAAGTCAACTAGTCGACTAGTCGATTAGTTGGTGCAACCCCTAACACAAACTAGTGTTTACGTCGCTGTTTGAAGTTTAGAACTGTTTCCTGCAGACGCTGAAAACATATGAACATTTCTGTGGTTTTACCAAGTGCATGCATATTTAATAAGGCAAACAGAGGCTGTTGATTGCTTAACTATTGCCCTTGTGTTTGGCACCAAAAACTGCATTAGCCTATTTTTTTATATCAGGGGTAGGCAACCTTTTCGGTGTGAAGTGCCATTTTTAAATTTTTCTGGTTAACCACTGTGCCAATAACACTCCCACCTTTTTAAATGCATGCCGTTTTTATACAGAACATAAGCATTTTTAAATGATCAGATAAAAATCTATATTTTATTAATATGCAAATAGCTTCTGAAGCATTTCTTTAAAAAAAAAATTGTATTAAAAAAACAAAAAAGTTTCTTTCTTTTATAAATATACAGTTGGGAAAAACATTATTTGATCCCCTGCTGATTTTGTACGTTTGCCCACTGACAAAGAAATGATCAGTCTATAATTTTAAAGGTAGGTTTATTTTAACAGTGAGAGACAGAATTACAACAAAATTCCAGAAAAACGCATTTCAAAAAAGTTGTAAATTGATTTGCATTTTAATGAGTCAAATAATTATTTGATCCCCTATCAATCAGCAAGGTTTCTGGCTCTCAGGTGTCTTTTATACAGGTAAGGAGCTGAGATTAGGAGCACTCTCTTAAAGGGAGTCTCAGCCTATAAAAAACACCTGTCCACAGAAGCAAACTGTTACATCCTCTGTCGTGTCTGTCATGTGTTCCCGCCACTTGTTTCCATATTTGGTATTGTTCCTGTCCTTGTTACGTGTGTGATTATTAGTTAAGTCTTGTCCAGCCGTGTTTCAGTAATTATCAGTGATTGTCATGTGTATTTAGTTCCTGCCTGTTTAGTTAGTGTTTGTCTGGTCTACTCGTTATTCCCCAGTGTTCCTGTCTGTGTGAACCTTGCCTTGTCTTGCCCTGTCCTGATGTCCTCATTAAAGACTGTTATTTTGAAGTTACTCCTCGTCTCCGTGTTCCTCGTCCCTCCCTGCTGTGTGCACCGTGACAGAAGACCAGACAACAAAGTAAGCGGCGCCCCTTCACCACGTTTTGTGTTCCATTTTTCTTAAGTCTTTTGGTTTTGGTTTGTTCCTGTCTGTCCCGCGGCATGGAAGTCGCCGCTCGTCCTTCCCGCTCTAGCCCACGGAAAGGCGTGGGAGTTCGGCGGGATCGCCGCGAGTCCGTTGGCCGCGATCCCATCCGGTCTGCCGCCGTCCGCGGCTTTCTTCAGCCCGCCGTTCGCGGGGAGTTCATCGCCGCCGTCCGCGGCTTTCTTCAGCCCGCCGTTCGCGGGAGAATCGTCGCCGCCGTCCTCAGTCCTGTTCACGGGCGGCCGCTCGTGCACGCCGCCGACTTCGGGGAAAGCCAACCCGAACGTCGGCGGCTCCCTCCCTTCACGCCACCGTCCGCGGCTCACCCTAGCCCGCCTGGAAGCGCATATGGCTAGCCCGCCTGGGGTGTGGCAAGCCCGCCAGGAGTGCGTATGGCAAGCCCTGACTCCAGCCCGCCGGCCGCCGCTGACTCCAGCCCGCCGGCCGCCGCTGACTCCAGCCCGCCGGCCGCCGCTGACTCCAGCCCGCCGGCCGCCGCTGACTCCAGCCCGCCGGCCGCCGCTGACTCCAGCCCGCCGCCGCTGACTCCAGCCCAGACCCGGGTCCCAGTGGAGCAAGTCCACCTGTGATGGCCAGGAGTGCCGTCTTGTCGTGCCCACAGGAACATTTTAATTACCTTGTCTTGTCTAGTCCATGGAGACTCGTCGAGGGCAGGCGGCTCCTGGAGTAGTGCTGCTGTGTGCTGCTGTGTGCACCGTGACACAATCAGTCAATCAGATTCCAAACTCTCCACCATGACCAAGACCAAAGAGCTGTCCAAGGATGTCAGGGACAAGACTGTAGACCTACACAAGGCTGGAATGGGCTACAAGACCATCGCCAAGCAGCTTGGTGAAAGGTGACAACAGTTGGAGTGATTATTCGCAAATGGAAGAAACAGAAAATAACTGTCGATCTCCCTCGGTCTGGGGCTCCATGCAAGATCTCATCTCGTGGGGCTTCAATGATCATGAGAACGGTGAGGAATCAGCCCAGAACTACACGAGAGGATCTTGTCAATGATCTCAAGGCAGCTGGGACCATAGTCACCAAGAAAACAATTAGTAACACACTACACCATGAAGGACTGAAATCCTGCAGCGCCCGCAAGGTCCCCTGCTCAAGAAAGCACATGTACAGGCCGTCTGAAGTCTGCCAATGAACATCTGAATGATTCAGAGGAGAACTGGGTGAAAGTGTTGTGGTCAGATGAGACGAAAATATAGTTCTTTAGCATCAATTAAACTCGCTGTGTTTGGAGGAGGAGGAATGCTGCCAATGACCCCAAGAACACCATCCCCACCGTCAAACATGGAGGTGGAAACATTATGCTTTGGGGTGTTTTTTTGCTAAGGGGACAGGACAACTGCACTGCATCAAAGGGATGATGGACGGGGCCATGTACCGTCAGGCCCAGGGCATTGAAAATGGGTCGTGGATGGGTATTCCAGCAGCATGACAATGACCCAAAACACATGGCCAAGGCAACAAAGGAGTGGCTCAAGAAGAAGCACATTAAGGTCCTGGAGTGGCGTAGCCAGTCTCCAGACCTTAATCCCATCGAAAATCTGTGGAGGGAGCTGAAGGTTCGAGTTGCCAAACATCAGCCTCAAAACCTTAATGACTTGGAGAGGATCTGCAAAGAGGAGTGGGACAAAATCCCTCCTGAGATGTGTGCAAACCTGGTGACCGACTACAAGAAACGTCTGACCTCTGTGATTGCCAACAAGGGTTTTGCCGCCAAATATTAAGTCATGTTTTGCGAAGGGGTCAAATACTTTATTTGACCCATTAAAATATAACTTTTTTGAAATGCATTTTTCTGAATTTTTGTTTTGTTTTTATTCTGTCTCTCACTGTTCTGTTTCATTTTAATTATAAGTATAAATTGAGTCATTTAATTAATCAATTTATATATTTGAAACATTAATCTCATAACATTGATATTATGAGATGCATTAATGCCACCTCTGAGTCTTTAAAAAATAAGAAATAATTTTTCTGAGAAATGATTTTTATTTTTTTATTTCTGTAAATATTACTTAATGCCACATTTGTGCTCTTCTGTGCCATGCAAAGATGAATTGTTGATGCTGATTTCAGCTGACTGGAAACTTATTCTTCCTGATTGTTATTGTTATATCTAATTATTTTAATTGAATTTATTTAGTTAAAATTCTTTGATAAAATTTATAAATCAAATTTTTTTAAATTTTATAAAGTTAGAGAAATGGCACTACAAAGGTTAAAAACAAACAAAAAAAACCTTTGAGTCAAATATCAATAGGAAGGTTAATTTTCGGTAATATTTCAGTCCCCCAGAGTTTCTAAAGTGGTTCACCGAAATGAATTGTTAGAAGCTTTTCACAAAACTTTGGGATGCCCATTATAATTAATAAAAATAATTATTGCATTTTTATATTTTTAGCATAAAATAATGTCTTATATCGATCTTGAACCAAGCATTTTGTAATGTCCCTGAGTTTGTACTTAGAAAATTATTAACAAAATGTGCATAGTGTCTGTGATTTTTGGCAACAATATAAGCATTTACTTGAGTTCCTTTCCTGTAAAAAAATATTTTCTAAAAAAAAACAGACTCTCTCAGTCTGAACTCAACCCCGTCACACTAACCATTCTTCGCCCATAATAATTTAGTCGCCACTCATATGTGACTTCATTCAGGTCTCTTTAATAGTGCTGCACAAAATGGTTAGTAGTATCATACTTTTTATTCACGTCACGGTCAGGGAGGATACGGTCAAGCTTAACAACTCAACCCCGTCATATAAAATTAAGATGGAAAATTATTACTTTTACAATATTTTATTTTCGTTCATAAGTATTGTGACGGGAGGAGCCAACGAGAGACAGTGGGTGTGGCGTCAGGCCTCGGAGAGGCTTTTATTAAACAAAAAAAATAAATAAAATAAAGTGTCCAAGGGGGAAGAGTGTCCAAAAGAAACAGGGGGGTCTGGTGTCCTCGTCGTGCTGCGGGGCTTGTGAAGGAGGGCAGTGTTCTGGAAGGGAGGGTCCAGGTAAGGGGCGGAGTCCGGCGGCCGCACGCGCTCCCGCTCGGGTCCGGGGCGCGAGGGGCGGCGGCTTCATCCTAGCGGCGGCCCAGTGTTGCCAACTTAGCAATTTTGTTGCTAAATTTAGCAACTTTTCACACTACCCTAGCAACCTTTTCTTCCATAAGCACCTAGCAACAAATGTAGCTATTTTTAACATTTATTTGGCAATTTTTTAGCAACTTTTGATAAAACCTCAAATGATGAAAAGGCACACAATTTCCATCTAAATAACACAAAATGAGTAAACCAAAGATGCATAGCATTACACACGTGACATGAATTAAGTTGCAATTAAAAAAAAAAAAAAGTAAAAAAAGAATTCCTTAATATTAACATAGTAGATTGTGCCCTATTTTTGCAGACTTTTCTTAGATTGTAGCACACTAACTACTAATACAACTGTTCAGAATGTGTAGTTTCGTAAGTTCACAAGCTAATAAAATAAAAAAACATTTAATTGTTCAAAACTGTGTAAGTGTTCAATAATTCAGTGTTGTATTTAAAAATACAGTTATTTATATTATATTAGGCATTTATATTATTTTACAAACTAACCTAAATTAACATTGACAAATTAAATTAATGACTTTTTTTTTGCTGTGATTTGCCGTAGTGACACATTTTTGCGTCGTAATTACGCAATGATGTCATCACGCAATGACGTCACAGCTTCATTTAGCAACTTTTAGCAACAAATCCACCTTCCTTTAGCAACTTCCCCTGAAAATTAGTTGGCAACACTGGCGGCGTCGGCGGCTCTTCCTCTTCTTCCGCGGAGTCCGGCGGGACTTGTTCGGCCCGGCATCCTGGCCCGACGACCCTCTACGCTCCCTTCCTGGACCCACAAGGACACCAGGGTGAATGCACGGGGGAAGAGACCGGTCTCTCGAGGAGAGGCGCGCTTGGCATTTAAACAGCGGCGGTAATGAGGCTTCATTCAGTTCAGCTGTGCCTCATCACACGCCTCCAGCCCTCGCTGTTTCCACGCCCCTCCTCTCTCACACACCCACTCCAGTCTGGAGCCTGGTGAAGGGCGGCGAATAAGGGACGGGGTGGTGATGACAATAAGGGGGATGGCAACCGACTCGTCACAGTATATACAATGTGTTTTTTTATTGCTGCCATATATGGTCTACTCTCCTATGCTACATGAGCAGCAGTGGCCATATTGTGTGAAAAACCACAACCCCGTCACACTCAAACCCATCACAAATATACATATTTCTCATTGTTACAGGGTTGTAAATTTGTGACAGGGTTGAGTTATTTGCTTCATTTATTAATAATTTTAATGAAAAAATATAAAATAGTCATGATTTCAGTAAATATATATACTCCAAAATCATGACAACTCATAATTTTGTTTTAAATAGATTTTTTGACATAATATGTCCACTTAAACGTGGACAAGCATCATACATCAGAAACTGTGCTCACATTTGCAGCAGAAAGACAATGTTGGCCATGCAGATATGTTGACCCAGAAACAATGGGACAATATGAGAGAGAAACAAAACCAAAAATTTTAATTTAAGGCAATGTATCCCTTCAAATGTGTTACAGCCTTCAACCCCATCACACCTTGTCACATTAATATTTTTAGAAAAATATAGGGAAGACAATTAAGAACAAAAGTATTTCTTGCTGATTACCATCTGACATGTTAAGGGCTAAAACAATAAAATTGTGGTTTTAGTTAAAATTTTAAATTAAAAATATTTTTTTTTACAAAAATAAAGAGACTGTAGACACAATTTGTGTATTTTTAGCTTCAGTCCTATAAAAATGTGAAAATGATGATAAATGTTATATTTGTTATCATTAAATTGTTATCAGGGACACAAGAGCAGTGGTTAGATGTTTGTTTTATAAATATTTCTGTGTAAAATCTTTTTTAAACCAATCCCATTTTGTCCGTTACAGGGTTGAGAAAAAAAAAGCTGGACTATTTGCTATATTGTTTAACCTATACATATAAGCACATCAGGCCTTCAAATTTTATTTTATTTTATTTTATTTTTAAAATGTTGTTTTTCTAGTTTGTTTAAAAAAACAAAAACAAAAAAACAACAACTAAATAATAAACTAACAAGAGTAAATAAAATAAAAAATAAAAAAGATGTTTTGTTGTTTCTTTTTCTAAAATGTGTTTCAATATTTTTATTTATTTTCAGGCCTTCAAAAGCAGCAAGATGATTTTCACTCTTCACCACCACTCATCGTTTGGATCATTGTCACCGTTATTGGTGGTGTTTTTTTGGGTTTGGTTATGGGTGTGATTGTAGTATTTGTCAAGAGAAGAAAATGTTCCAAAGTTCATCCACAGGTATAATTCAGTCAAACTGTCTCTCAGAAGTTAATTATTTGTTATGACTCTTTTTAAAAAAAAAAACTCTGTTCTTTGTCTCTGTATCAGTCCAGTCGTGTTGTGATTGAACAGCATCATGAAACAATTTACTGCACAGTTGAAAAGCCGGCTGCGTCCCAGACATCTCCAGTAAACAACGCTGCCAGTAACAAAGTAGAAACCATCTACGACACTCCATCACGACATGTATGTAATATCTTACTGAATCACATCTGAACAGTGAGATTGTAATTTGAATCAATGTCCTTTGATCTGTTTAGATGCAGTGAAACTCTGCGTGACCTGTTTCTTTGTTGGTTTGTGTCTTGCTCAGACCAAGGCTTGTCAAGTAGACAGTGTGGAGGTGATGAGAGACAAACAGGAGCAACAGCATTCTGGACAAGACAGCACTATTCAAGTGAAAGCTACAGTTCACCAGGCAGCAGAACCCGATTCAGATCCAATAAACACAGTTTACTGCAAACTGGGAGAGATATGACATGGACACATACTGTACATATCTGAGATGTCACTTCAGTGGAGATTTAAACCACAGAAGGTCTTTGTGAGAAATAATTTTTTTTTACTTTAATGTAAATTCTGTGTGTTTTCACTAGTGAAGATGGGTTTAAGCATCATTGATGATACAATACTGTATGCTGCCTGCTATTTTGTGAAACAGTATATGCAATACATTCTTAAAAATAAATGTTCAAAAAGAGTTTTTGTATAGTGATGCAATGGAAGGACCATATTTTGTTTCCCTAAAGAACCTTTAAAAAAAAAAAAAAAAAAAAAAGATATTGTGAAGAATATTTTAAGAACCTTTCAGGAATGATGGCAATAAAGAACCTTTATTTTTAAGAGTGTATGCAATGATTTACCTTTCAAACAGTCCTATATTGTTGTCCTGTGACTTCATTGTGTAGCATAGTTTAATTATGCAAGTAGCATTGAGTTGAGTTGTCATCTCTGAAAAGTGTTTAACAAAAAACAGTCCAAGAGCACACATCCAATAGGCAAAAAGCTCAATGTGCCTCCACCACACAAGAATATGAACCAAAAATTCAAAGTGGGCACACCATAGCTCCAGAAATAGAAAAATATTTATTTATGTTCTCCCAAATGGTGAGAACATAAATATTTTTCTATTTCTGGAGCTATGGTGTGCCCACTTTGAATTTTTGGTCCATCTCTGAAAAGTGTGTCATTTTGCATGTTTAATTTCATTTTGTTTAGAAATGTCATAATTTTGAAATGTTGATGTTAAAAATTACAGCACATATCATGTCTAGTTCATTCCTTACACTGGAAATGAAGAATCAAGTTGAGCGCAATTACATGATTATCCCATACATCCCTGTGGTTGCACTTTTTGAAGAAAATAGCGTGCAACATAATTGTCTGCTGTATTACACATTTTCTCGATCACACTGATGCTGATGCATGAAGTTTTTTTTTTTTGGTGCTCAGGTTTAAATTAATCTCATTTGCTCATTACAGTATATGAATCTGTGCTGACAACTCATAGTTGTAATTGTTCAACTCATAATTGTTTTATTTATTTACTGCACGCTCTCCATTTCATTTAGGTCATAATGAAGATAAACTGACATATTCAGGTTCAAATAACATTAGTTCTAGATTGTAATGTATTTAGCGCTAACGGTTTCCGCATGTGGTTTTTACTGGCAGCACAAACAGGAAGCTCACATTTTTCTTTGGTGAACAAAATAAGAAAAAAACAACAAAAAAACAACAGCATAGAGAAAATTCAAAGATACATAAATACAAAAATAATACAAAAACTTTTTAAGTTTCTGCTACATCTTTATGTCACTGAAGATGCTTTAAGACATGCATTTCCAAACAAACACAGCAAATAATGTTATTATAAAATTATTGCTCAGTGTGTCCACACTAAAGAAACACTGACACAGTCTTGGAATTAATGAGATAATTAAGTGAATTAAGTGAGGAATCGACTGAAGTTTGATCATTAGTGATGAACACCTGCTGTTAACAAGCAGAATCACCGAAGGAAAGAAAACCAACAACAACAGAAAAAAAAGAGATGAGCAGAAACACAACTATTACAACTGTCTCCCAGCCACAGTCAACTGAAATAAAAGACTCTCAAGATCTCAGCAGAAGAGGATTAAACAACTCCACAAACAGCATTACCAGCTTCACGCATTACTAACCAGTTTGACTTTATTTCTGGCATATGTCTACAGACATTTTACTGAGAATTAACAGATGTTTAGATGTTTTATTGAAATTTTTTGATTTTGATTTTTTTTTTTTTGTGTTGAAAACATATTTATAATGGCAATAAAACCAAGAAACAAATCTGCTCGGGTGCTGAGTATTATATAATCATTATGAAGTAACCTGATTAACTCTGTTCTGATTATATCAGGGTTGTAGTTTTATGGCATCGATTACAGAAACCCTGTGATTCTACAGCTTGAGATTCAGCAGTGCTTTGACAATCAGATAATCTAGACAAAGTGCAAAAAAAAATAAAATAAAATAAAGAGTCTGCATCATTCAGACACACAGACACATCAAAAATCAGTGTATGAATCTCAACAGTGCAGGTGACAGTCAAATGAAAGACTTCATGCTGCAGTGCATGATGGGAGACACAAACAAACAACAACAAAATAAACCTCAACCATGAATCCCAGCATTCCGACATGAATAAATTATACAGATGAATCGTCTCTATTTATTATTCTCACTATTTGCTTTTATTTTTCCTGTTTTGTGACTTTAGTTGCTTGTTTTGTGATGATCAGAGATTATCTATGTTTTATTGATTGTTGAGATTCATACGCTGATTCTTGATGTCTGTGTATCTGATGCTGCAGGAGTTGAAAAAGGTTAGTGCAAATTGTTTTTGATGTTCAGATTAGCTGATTGTCACAACTCAGGTAAATCTCTGAGAAAGTGTAGCCTACTATCACAAGGTTCAGCCATAAAATAAACATCACCCACAAAATAAGAGCGTTACCTGAATGTGTTATCTGTATGCTCATCAATGTATAACAATCTGATCCTGATTATATTTCTCTTGGCTTTTCTTGCTATAATAAACATCTTATAAACAGTTATTACAGCCAGAAAAACAAAAAACAAACAAAAAAAACACATTAGTCAAAGATCAGGAGCCCGAGTGAAGCAAACACTAATCGCTATAATGGTGATTTCAACTGAAATACAATAAAACATCAGCATCTCTGTTAATTCTCAGTAAGAACTTCTGTAGATGACAGAAAACCCAAGTCGAACTGGTTAGTAATAAGTGAAGCTGGTAATGCTGTTTGTAGATGTCACGGTGTGGTGCGGGAGAGAAGCACGACGATGAAGGGTAATGAGAAACAGTCTTTAATAATCCACATAGATAATCCAATACGAGAGGATAGACACCACAAGCATACATAGACGAGGTCAGACCAACAAGCACAGAACTGAATGCAACTTATAAGGGGAACGTAATCAAGGATAATGAGGAGACACACCTGAACATAATGATATCATTAGTGGGAGACAGAAACTAGGTCACACATGGGGAATGAAAACACAAACAAAAGTCCATAACTGTGACAGTAGAGTTGTTTAATCAAATATGTATAAATAGTACGCCAAATAAAAATGAAAACTCGTGGTATTGATACGCAAATATGGACTTTGGCGTACATATGATACAAATGTTTTTGGCATGCATATAATATGCAGTTTTTGCGTACATATGATTCACATCTACACTGTAAAAAGTGATAAGTTGACTTTACTTTAAAAAATGTAGGAAACCCATTGCCTATTAAGTAAATAATAATAATAATAATAATAAAAAGTTAAGTGAATTGTCAAGTCAACAGGTTTCCTCAATTTTTTTAAGTTAAGTCAACTTATCACTTTTTACAGTGTATCCCGCAAACCTAATCCTATCATAAACACGCCAAAGTCCATTTTTGCGTATCAGTACCACGAGTTTTCATTTTTATTTGGCGTACTATTTATATGCACTTTCATGAGATCAGGTAGCTTAATCATATAAACATAAAAACATAAAACAACAAACACATTCAATACAGTAATATTTATACATATCCTATCAGAGCCAAAAAAGAACAATAAAGATAACGTCCAGTTAAACCACAACCATGTCAGTGTTTACAGAGTTGAGTTGAGTTGATTTGAAATAGGATTTCAGTTTCAATTTAAAAAAATGTCAATAGATGTGCACATCCTTATGTCTTCTAGAGTGTTCCAATGAATAATAGCTCTCACTGAGAAAGACGATAATCCAAAGGCAGAGTGACAAAAAGGAACAACACAATCACTAGTAGATGATTATGGAGACTGTAGAGCGAAAATGCACAGAATCACGAAGTAAAATTTACAAATTTGAAGAAGAAAAGTCTAAAATGATCAAAGCTCAAAAAATTGTAATTCTCCAAAACCCTACAGTGGTGATATTGTTTAGGCTTTTTGTCCAGAGTTTTTAAAGTCTGTTTATAAAGAGATTTTAAAGGTTTAATAACAGTTTCTCCTGCTTGATCCCAACATGTCAGACAGTATGACAGATGAGAAAAGATTGTTGCATGCATACATCAGTGGGTAGACATTTATTTGAAATTTATCAAGTTATATTTCCTCACCAATTTCTTTACATGTTTTTTTTTTTTTTTAACTAAGATTTGGATCCAGTGTTAAACCAAGATAATTAAACTCAGTAACAATTTTAATCTTTTCACAATTTATAAAAAAAATCTGCATTGGAAGAACACACATTCATTTTAGAAAAAAAAAAAAAAAAGCATCCTTTTTGTTTTACCAGTGTTCAAGGTGAGACGCAATTGCTCTAAGCACTTTGTAATGCTTTCCATAGCAACTTGTTGGATTGGTCTTGGTGGTCTGGACAGATGTTGGAGTTTTCTCAGTGTGCTGCTGTACATTGCCATCCCCGTTGCTATATGTGAGTATATTAAAAGAAAAACAAATGTAAATGTACATATAGCCTGTCCTTTCATTGGCCCAGGGGACTGACCCATTCAGCGAAATCAGTCAATGAGTCAAAATCAATTTACTTTATTTAGAGCAGTCAGTCTAACTCCAGTAGTCTAACAGGGCTGGTCAAATGTCAAATTGCTTGAGATGTCAGAAGTTCTCAGAAGCTCGAGCTTCTGTAAAATGATAATGCGTAGTGGATGATGCATAGAGAATGTGTCTTTGTGCATGACATAAATGCCAATAAAC
Organism: Onychostoma macrolepis; assembly: GCF_012432095.1. Classification (NCBI taxonomy): domain Eukaryota; kingdom Metazoa; phylum Chordata; class Actinopteri; order Cypriniformes; family Cyprinidae; genus Onychostoma; species Onychostoma macrolepis. The sequence continues at coordinate 43,319,933 of NC_081161.1, forward strand.
AACATGTAAAAGACAGTCATGCTGGTCAACTCCTGCACTGTAAAAATAAATCCGTAAAATAATAGAAAAAGTACTGGCAGCTCATTACACATTACACAACATTATCCATAATTTTATGGATATTTCAAAATACTGGTAAAACACATGTAAAAAATTAAAAATACGGAAAAATTCCTTCAAATTATACAGTATATTGTGCCCTATTTTTACAGATTTTTTGTTAGAGTGTGGAAAACTCTGGGTCGGATGTATATGGGATGCTTGAGAAAACCCACTACACAAGCCTTCACCTGCACACCCAGTGAAGCTAAGCTGACCTTCTGGGTCTCCCATCCAGGCTGCTGCTGAAGAGGTGTTAGTGAGACCAGCAGGGGGTGCTCATCCAGTGGACTGAATGGGTCCTAATGCCCCAGTGTCAATAAACTGTACTGTACTGTACTGTGTGGTTAATACAAACCTCAGAGTCAGAAAGACTAGGGGTGTGACCCTGGTGTAAAACAGTTATCACATCACATCCAGTTCCCACAGAGAATCATTAGTTAGTTTCACTTCACAAGTGATATAGTACTTTATTTAGATTTTGAAACTCATGTGAAAAATACATTTGATTAACTTACATGATTAAAGTAGCCTACAAGCAGTGCAGGTATGAAAGCAAGAGGACTAACACACAGTAAATAAATACCATAAGAATGCACAAGTGCAAATCATAAACTGTCACACAATAAAATGTGGATGAAACAACCAAATCGTCTATATGATGACATCTAGTGGACAACTAGAGGATAGATTAATACATGAACACAGGCTTATTGATATTTTCTTATAATATTCATAATTCTGTAATACATGTTAGAAATGTAACAGTAAATGCAGTACTGTATCAGTGGTCAGAATCACGTTTTAAAATGTCACAGATTATGAACATATGCATGATCAATCATTTTTGAAAGTTGTCTGAGCATTCATCATATTGATCCAGCGACAGCACCTGAAATTATGCAAATTAATTCACAAGTATAAAACATTTTGTATGTATGTATTTTTTGTAATTGCTTTATATTGTGATATTTTGCATTGTTTTTAGTTTATTTCACCTTAAATCTTCACTTTGGAGTAAACAGTGTCAGAACTCTCATTTTCTAACAGATGACAAGAGTTTATCATATATTTATTATACATGCATTTATCTTAATGTGTTATGTTACAGCAAACAACTGCAAAAGACACTTCAGCAGGGTTGTTGTCATACCTTTATTTTCTTTCTTTTTCTTCATCATTTCCTTCATTGATTTCAGGTCAATTTTAACATAGGTCACACACGAAGGCCCAATTACAGTGTCTGCATTAAAAAAAAAAAAAAATTACAGAGTAAGACATTTTCTTCTCTTTTTCTGGTTTTAGTCTTTCAGTTGTTTTATTTACTGAGTTTATGTTTTGTTCAAAACTGTTGATGGCTACTATTTTGTTGTCTATGATAAAATTAAATTAATTAAACCAAACTACATGATTCTATACAGGTCAGATACACAAAGATCATCTATCCATCCATCCATCCATGCATGCCACCGTTGCGCATCTAGTCACACATTAATATTTTAAAATTGAATCATTGCAATTAACGTAAAGACATTAAGAGTGGGACTGACTGGAACATGATGGTGTTTGTCCATTCTTCCTCTGATGATCTGATGTGTGACTGGTGTTTTGCAGCTGATGGTCAGTAGAGGGAGACGGAGATCCTCCACCTACTCAAACACAGAGAAACTTCAGGAATGATTCACAAAAGGCTTTCCAGCTTGAGTTTAGGACATATATTTATATAAAATCATCTTTAACCATAAAATGCTTCCAAAGATCAAGTTAAGACTGTCTGTATAAATAGTCTATTTTGATTTGAAGAGATGAGATGAACCTTTCTTGCGTTTGCAGCAGAACAACAGGACCAGTAATAAAATGAGCAGAAATGCGCCACTCAGTCCTGAAATCACTCCAATGATCAGGGCGTTAAACGGACCTTTTGGAAATTCTGGTACTGAAGATCCTGATGTTTTAAAATAAAAGGTCAGCAGGTCAAATTAATCAAGTCGGTTAATGCCATGTTTTAACCTAAATTGAACCCATTTATTTATTAAAATAGCTTTTGTTAAAGTTATTTATCTGCAGAGCTACTATATATTATATACAGCAATTAAGTAGCAGAGGTTTATAGACATTTTTACTCATGCAGTCAGAGTGATAAACAGATATAAAGACTCTCACCTGATACGGTCAGTGTAACTTTATCACTGGTGTGTGAGTATCGTGATCCTCGGGTCTCGTTTCCAGAACAGCTGTAATGACCCGTGTGAGATTCATTAACAGAACTGATTCGGTATTCCTGTGATTGACTGACATGAATCAGTGAATCATCTTTATTCCAGCTGTAGCTCCAGCTGCTGACGTCTGTCTCCTGTATGTGACATGTGAGAGTGACCGTCTGTCCTCTGAACACACGTCCATCAGGCTGAACACGCACTACAGGCTTGGGTCTCTCTGTGTGAAATTAATTTAAGACAGCACATGATACTGTTGATGCATGATCATTTTCATAATTGTACAGTAAACTCAAAATCAGATTGCTCTGTAAAAACAGCACTTACTTCTTACTGTCAGCACGAGCCCTGGGCTTTGTGTGGTCTCTCTTGCTACAGCACATGCATATGTTCCTCCATCAGAGACTCTCACATCTCTCAGTGTATTTGTTACATCACTAGTTTCTGTTCTCTTAAAGTCTTTGTACCAGATAATCGTTGGTCCAGTTAACTGTCCCACATCACAGCTCAGAGTAACTGTGTCTCCAGTGAACACCGAACTCTGCGGCTTTACAGTTAATTTGGGTTTGTCTGTAAATATTTCATGATACAATCTTGAGTTAATAGTCTTTAGTGATCATCTATTGCTGCTTATGGTTTATATGAAAGGTTTCCTTATTTTGCCTTAACCTTCAGCTTATTTTCTTTGTCATTATGAATAATGTAATTGTTTAGCTGTTTTATGCTCTTCTAACACAAGAGGTCTCATGAAGATGACACAAGAAGATACAAATCCTGTGAGACGTGGCTCTTCAAATTGGGTGCTTTTTTCTCAGTTGGAGTTAATTAATTGTTTATGTACCATTTGATTGGTGGCTCTTTAAGAACCGAAAAAAAAAAGAAAAGAATAAAAAAAGAAAAGAAGTTATGGTAAAACATCTAAAGAAGCCACAATAATCTACACATGTGGCAGTGTTTATTCTGTGTCTAAGTTCAGGAATGGTGCAATTAATGCAGATATTAATTTCATACAGAGCTCATATCATTTAGCACCCAATAAATGACATAAACAACAAACACAACACGCACTGCACACGACGACACACATGCTACAAACACATTCTCTTTCTGTTCCACTGTTATATGTGCGAAGATTTTAAGAAATATAACTCACCTTGACTTTGTCCAGGGTGGATGTTTGAAATCAGCACTAAAAACCAAAAAGAGACAATTACATTGATTGATTAATTATTCGATTTTTTGCTTCTAAATAGAATTAAATGAATATCTTTTAAACTTTTAAAAGGAATTCCACAAGAGAAGCATAGTTTAAATCACCATTTGAATAATTTACACTGATTAGCGTGTGAGAGAAATGAGCTGAATTATAGAAGAATTCAAAATAACAAACCCAGTGACAATGGTATTTTGCAACTGATTACATTGCAATTGATTTTAGGTAAATTTTATACTGTTATTGAACCGAATTGCTCAGCTCAACTCTTTCTATCATCTATATTCTATAAAATCGACTCAATATATCTCTATTCTTTCTGATCTATCAACAATGGAGTGAGTCAATAATGAGTGACAGAGGGTGAAAGAGGAAGTGACGTGAAGACAAAATCTTTGTGGCTTGCTAAGAATATCTTCGTGATGCTGTCATGATGCAGAGTGAAGGGAAGCTCACAACACTGGGTTTTATTTTATATGCCAACACTACACACGGGAAGAGGCATCATTGTGGTCAATAACATCACCACATCACACCACAAGCAAAGACTATACGTGCTGACTGCTAGTCAAGATCTACTGAAGAAAACAAACTTCCAAAAAGCACAGAACATGATGAACGATAAATACACTGATCTCACTCAGCACATGTGAGTATAGCTTTCACAAAAAAAAAAGATATCAGATGGAGTATCTGCAGTATTTGATATAGATGGATTTGATATTAAGATTAATAGCAGCATGAATGAAAGCATAAATTAAATACATAAGATGATGAAATACAGATGAACGCTGATTCACTATCATTATACAAAATAAGAAATTAATGCGTAAATCAGAAAATGATACTCACAAAGCATTAGAGGAAGTAGACTGGGGTCCATACTGATCTATTAATGACACACTGTCAAACACACAGGATGTTTTATAGACTCAACACTTCCTGTTCAAACACAAGGAAGAAAATGACTCCCACTGTCTTTTGTCAATTTTTATTTTTTTTTGTGGATAATATGGAAGATTCTTTATTAAGTAATTTAATTTAGTTTCATTTCTTACAGAATTGAATAATCTTACACACAAAAACCTGATTATGGTTATGACTTTTTTTTATACTTAATACCCCTGACAGTCCGTATTTTGTTGGTATGTTGAATTTTGTACATGATTAATAAGCACATCAATGATTCATTGTTTCTGTAGAAATTCTAAGAACATACAAAACTCGCATGTTCATACATGTACTTTATACTGATAATTTGTTAGGAAGGGACACAAAGTTCAGACTGAATGAGAAGGGATTAATTTCAGCATCTAAATCGGGGTTTTATCCGGATCGTTTTAAGGCAAACATTATGAATTTGCGTCAGACTGGTCAAATAACAGCTTTGCCAAATGTTGATTGTCTCAGAACATGAGAAAAGGGAAGTGTGAAGACACAAAATGTATTTCTGGGTGATTTCACAACAAAATGTTTAAGAGTAATTGCAAAATGAGAATGTGAGATGTGTAAGAGTGAACCTTCTGCTGTTGTCTATCAGTGTGTGCATGAGGGCCTTTGTCTATGAACGTTTTATGCATGATAATATTAGATTAGATCTTTACAATGGAGGTCTTTCTGTATTACATATGAAACATTTATATGTCATTATTCAGTCTTAAATCTATAAGGTGCAGTCGTGGCCTAATGGTTAGAGAGTTGGACTCGGGTCACGGGTTTGAATCTCAGTTCTGGCAGGGATTGTGTGTGTGATTTCACTTGGATGGGTTAAATGCAGATCACAAATTCCAAGTATGGGACACTATACTTGGTCACATGTCACATCCTTTCATTTCCTGGGTGAGTCCATGATAAGGGTGGTTTCATTATACAGTGGTTCAGGCTGTAGGATTGCTGAGTGACTAAAGCAATGTTATCAGCATGATGGTGTAAAACCTGAATATATACCCACCCACTGCTACTAATACCAACAACAGGTATAAGTGCAATTAGAATAGCAAAATATGCTATATTGTATCGCAACAGGAATTCCAAATGGAAGATGGGTTTGGGACTGGAAAGCAAAAGTCTATGTTGGTATTCAACTCTAAAACAATAAATATTTTGATTGTCAAAACCATGACATTAATCTTATTTTGCCACTTGATTAGCGGGTGAATTGTTACACCCACAGAGCAGCAGTGAAAAACACGTCAAAGTACAACTGACAGACATTCTTCCACTCTCAGGCCTCTGACAGTCACTGTGGGCTCTGACATGGGTTGACGTGTGCCTTAAATAGAGAAATGACATTATGACCTCCATAAATAGAATTAGGATGACACAAGATAAGACACACATCTCTCCTTAATTTGGTCATATCAGTCAATATCAACATGTTTAAAGTATATTTCAGAGTAAAGTACTTGTTTAAAAAAAAAAAAATAGGCAGATACATCAACCATAATTTGATAACGTCATGTTTGCATGCCTTCTTGTTGTCTGATTTGTGATGCTGTTTGAATTTGTGAAATAATGATGTAATATTTGAAGTCTTATATGGAAAAAAATATTAATCATGCACAAAACCTCCAAAGGTCTTACATTTGTGAATATGTCTGTGAGTTATTATTTCCTAAAAAGGCAATAACTGAAAACTCCCTGAAGCAACTTGAATATTTCCAAACTATTTTTGCTGCTGTTGTTTCATATGCCTGTCTAATCATGCCATAACAACAAAACATTAGTATAAATATGTGACCCTGGACGACAAAACCAGTCTTAAGTGTCAATTTTTCGAAATTTAGATTTATACATCATCTGAAAGCTGAATAAATAAGCTTTCCATTTATGTATGGTCTGTTAGGATCAGACAATATTGGGCTGAGATACAACTATTTGAAAATCTGGAATCTGAGGGTGCAAACAAATCTAAATATTGAGAAAATCACCTTTAAAGTTGTCCAAATTAAGTTCTTAGCAATGCATATTACTAATCAAAAATTAAGTTTTGATACATATAAGGTAAGAAATGTACAAAATTTCTTCATGGAACGTGTTCTTTACTTAATATCCTAATGATTTTTGGCATAAAAGAAAAATTGATAATTTTGACCCATACAATGTATTTTTGGCTATTGCTACAAATATACCCCAGCGACTTTGAAAAAAAAAAAAGTGCATTTCCCTTCCAGCCAGTGAACGATATTATCTGCTTTCATTTATGTTATTGTAACAAACGCTTGCACGCAGTACCAACAAATGTATTAGTTTTATTCACCAGTTCAAAAAATAAAAAATACAAAATCTGGGTAAAAAACCCCATGTAATGACACATGCGATCAGGTGTTGAGTTTGAGCTTTAATCGGGGTTTTGTATCAATAAAGCAGCGAAACGTGGGAAGCAACAGTGACCGGAGATGAAGGACAGACTGGTGTGTCGTGTGCTTCAAGCTGACCGAAACAACGTCTGAATAAAACACTCCACAAGTCCCTCCGCGATATTTCTTTCATTAAAGACATTGTTAAAGTGTTTGTTAAAAACACGGATGACACATTCAAATATTCACCACTGTTAATACACAAAATTACATGAAAAGTACACGCAACCTTGTCCATAACCATGCACACGCCGTGGATTTGATCTGACGGTGTTAAAATAAATGTTCACTTGTCGCAATCTTTGGTCTCTAAAGAAAGTTCAGTACCTCTACTCGATGTATACGTTGGTTTTACTCGACTAAATTACTTAACAACTTCAATTTTATTCAAAATATGAAAGGAGAAAACACAAGCACCGGTCGCTCGTGGAGAAGCACAGACACTGAGCAGAGCTGGTTGAGTCTACACGGTTCTCATGCTGTGGTTAAGTGCGCAGCGCCGCCCAGCAGCCGCTCATTCATTGTTGTTTACAGTCAGTGTTTAAATCCAGAGTAGTTCAGAGAGATCATGGCAGAAACCGCTCCAGCAGCTGCCGCGACCAAAGCGGCCAAGAAGAAATCAGCAGCTAAACGCAAGAGAACGGGTCCGAGCGTCGGCGAGCTCATCGTCAAGGCTGTGTCCGCGTCTAAGGAGAGGAGCGGTGTGTCTCTCGCCGCCCTGAAGAAAGCGCTCGCTGCCGGTGGCTACGATGTGGAGAAAAACAACTCCCGCGTCAAGATCGCCGTTAAGAGTCTGGTGACTAAAGGCACCCTGGTCCAGACCAAAGGAACCGGCGCCTCAGGCTCGTTCAAGCTCAACAAAAAACAAGCCGAGACCAAGACAAAACCCGCCAAGAAAGCCGCTCCTAAAGCCAAGAAGCCTGCAGCCAAGAAGCCCGCAGCCAAGAAACCAGCCGCCGCCAAGAAGCCCAAAGCCGCAGCCGCAAAGAAGCCCGCCGCTAAGAAATCCCCGAAGAAGGCCAAGAAACCCGCTGCTAAAAAGGCAACGAAGAGCCCCAAAAAAGCAAAGAAACCAGCAACTCCCAAGAAAGCAGCCAAGAGCCCTAAAAAGGCCAAAGCAGCCAAACCCAAAACGGCGAAACCCAAAGCTGCCAAGCCTAAAAAGACAGCAGCCAAAAAGAAATAAACTGCATCTTTTTGAACGTTTTATCAAAACGGCTCTTTTAAGAGCCACCCATTAATTCAAAGTAGAGAGCATTATTTCCTCGGTTATCTGCCCAGTGATGTGTCCTTACGTAATTTGGACATTATTGATAAAATAATTTAAACTGCTTCAAGTCAAACTTTAAACTATTATTATTAAAACCAGACAAGTAAATATTAGTTAAGGTAGGGTTATTCCTATAGTACATCTTAAAAAAAAAAAAAATACACAAAACAATAAAATGCCATATAAATGTGCTTAATAATAAAAAATTATCGGAAACAAATTAAAAGAAATAAAGGTACACAAAAAGAAGCCAATACACGTTTAAACTACTGTAGCTATTGAGAGCTGTAAACAGTGTTGCCAAACCCCTCCCTCAGAAAATCTCTAGAACCACCCTCAAAAGTCTCCATTTTTCGAAAAAAAGTCGCCAAATATGAAAAGAAAGTAAATACAGGTAAATTTAGTAAAGGTAAAGGAAAGTGAATATATATCTACTTTACAAATGATGACAGTATAAAAAATATAACAAAAGATGTAGGCCTATAACAAAAAAATCTGAAGTGAAATTAGGAAATGCTTAGGCCTACTTGTAACTCTACAGGACACATTTGAATCAGTAAATTCTGAATCACAAATTCCAAGTATGGGTCACTTTCTTTTCTTTCTTTCTTCTTTTACTATTACTATTACTACAAAGTAAGTGCAAAATACTGCATCCCAGCACACATGACACGATGATGCACTGTCTCTCAGTATCTGGTTGACATGATTGTGCATGAATTGTGGCATAACTTTTGTGTCTGTGGTTAAAACAAGACGTTCATGCACTGATGTAGCTAATCATATTTTTTCTCCACCATCTTGATGTTTATAATGAAATGGTGGTGTGTGTCATCATGTCTGAATGGCAGATGTACTGATGTGTGTTCACTGCGCAGACTCATTATGCGCGTTCCACTTTAAGCGGCGCTGCGCAGAACGGTCAGTGACATCAAAGCACCGCGAGAGCGATAAGAGAGCAGACGGATCCTATGCATTCAAATCGCTCTCGCGGTACTTTGATGACACTGACCGTTCTGTGCAGCGCCGCTTAAAGTCGAACGCACCTATTGGCATGATTGAGAACAAACGTGAGAGGTCACGGGCCTTTTCTCCAAAAAAATCGCTATTTTTATTTAAATATAGCTAAAATAGCTCCTTGTCGCAAAAAAATCAATACAAGTCGCATCAACAATGAGAAAGTAGCTAAATTTGGCGACAAAATCCCCAAATTGCCAACACTGGCTGTAAACAGCGGAAGGGGGTTTGGAGGGAGGTTCACTGATTGGCTTAGAATCTGTTCAGACTCCAGCCAATAGGAGACTGGTACACTTTCTTTTAAAAGTCACATCGCAGTCTTCTATACGATCATTCTTTTCTTGAAACAGTCTTCCTTTATAATGAGTGGAAGAGGTAAAACCGGTGGAAAGGCCCGCGCTAAGGCCAAGACTCGCTCCTCCAGGGCGGGACTGCAGTTCCCCGTCGGCCGTGTTCACAGACTTCTCCGTAAAGGCAACTATGCCGAGCGCGTCGGTGCCGGTGCTCCGGTTTATCTGGCCGCTGTGCTCGAGTATCTCACCGCTGAGATCCTGGAGTTGGCTGGAAACGCCGCTCGGGACAACAAGAAGACCCGTATCATCCCCCGTCACCTGCAGCTGGCGGTGCGCAACGACGAGGAGCTGAACAAGCTTCTAGGCGGCGTGACCATCGCTCAGGGCGGCGTGCTGCCCAACATCCAGGCCGTGCTGCTGCCCAAGAAGACCGAGAAACCCGCCAAGACCAAATAAACTGAGTGCAGTTTCTCTTCAGACCCAAAGGCTCTTTTAAGAGCCACCTATTTTTTTCCATCAGAGAGTGATTGTTCTTTTATCCAGTCTTTGCGTTTGTATAAACACAGACCTCTCTCTCTGTGTGTGTGTGTGTGTGTTTTATATAAAATATAAAACTGTTTCTCATTTGTTTTCTTTTCCGAAGTTAAGTGAAAATACATGTGGTTCCCAAACTAGTAATGTCATGTTGCACTAATTTACAACACTACACAGTTAAAAATGTAGTGCATATTCTGAAAATACGCTCTTGACATGGCCAAGGGACATACTCGGGTAAACTTATAAATTATTTAGTAGTTTATGTAGTTCCAAATGTCTAACTCCACACATTCAGGAATGTTTAAAAAAACATTCACAGGATCTGATTTATTTCACTATTGTTATCTTATAAAACAGAACAAGAATACAGGACATTTTTAGGCGGGAACCACAAACTGTCGTCTCGTTTGAAAACATGAGACGCACATTCATTGGTCAACTGTCTTTTAGAGATGCCAGACAGTAACCAATCAAATACCTTTGAATGCCGTCCAATGAGCGCATGGCAGTCCTAGGCTTCAAATAAGCGTTGCGTTTTGTTCACTAGTTCATTTCATTCGCTCTATTTGAAGTGTTGCTGTGAAGTAATGGCGAGAACCAAGCAGACCGCACGTAAATCCACCGGAGGTAAAGCCCCGAGAAAACAGCTGGCTACTAAAGCCGCTCGTAAGAGCGCACCCGCCACCGGTGGCGTTAAGAAGCCCCATCGTTACAGGCCCGGTACCGTGGCTTTGAGGGAGATTCGTCGTTATCAGAAGTCCACTGAACTGCTGATTCGCAAACTACCTTTCCAGCGTCTGGTGAGAGAAATCGCTCAAGATTTCAAGACGGACCTGCGTTTCCAGAGCTCCGCTGTTATGGCCCTGCAGGAGTCTAGCGAGGCTTATTTGGTCGGTCTGTTTGAAGACACAAACTTGTGCGCCATCCACGCCAAGAGGGTCACCATCATGCCCAAAGACATCCAGCTGGCCCGCCGCATTCGTGGAGAGCGCGCTTAAATCCACAGCTGCTTCAGCCAGACAAACCCCAAAGGCTCTTTTAAGAGCCACTTCAATGTATCTTTGAGAGATGATTTTCATTGAATTACGTTCATGTGTTAAGTCGAAGTAATTTAGGTGTTTGGTTTAGACTACTTAAAAGTTTGATTTGGCTTTAATTTCATGTCAACTATACCAAAACATAGTAAATATGCGACGTATAATGAGAGGAAACGTCACTTCAACGTTTAAAAAACAGGCAGCGAGTCTCCAATCTGCATTCAAAACCATATCTTCCTCTGCTTTATTTATGGAGAAAGCCTAACTATGTTGGAAACGTTCTTAATTCAAAACACTTTACTTGCAAGTTTACGATCTAACTACTGTTTAATAAAAAAAAAAAAACCCTCGAAGAAGCTTGACCATAGAATGTCACTTATGTCTGCTTCATTTTTTTTTTCCCCCCCACCGGCCGTTTATTCCTGAGGGAGGGGCAAGTATCGGGGCGAAATTCTGAACCTTTCTAGTCTATTCAACAAATGTGTCAATATGTTTGTTTGGTGCTGCTAACAGAAGTGAACGTGCTCGAATTCGTGTTAAGAAGATTTTATATGAATTTATGCTTGAATGCGGAAAAATTTAAATAAGGCAGACGTGGATTTGTATAAGGTGACGTTTGGATGACGTTTAGTACCGCCCATGATTGTGGTTTCAACTAGGTCCTCTAGTCAACGATAAAACGTTCGGCTCTTAGGTCTTTCTCATACTGTTTTTTTTTTTTCGTTGTGAAGAGAACAAGCATATCAGAGATGTCTGGAAGAGGAAAAGGCGGTAAAGGGCTCGGAAAAGGAGGCGCTAAGCGTCACCGAAAGGTTCTTCGGGATAATATCCAGGGAATCACTAAACCCGCTATTCGGCGTCTTGCTCGCCGCGGCGGCGTCAAGCGTATTTCTGGGCTGATCTACGAGGAGACGCGCGGTGTGTTGAAGGTGTTTCTGGAGAACGTTATTCGTGATGCTGTGACCTACACCGAGCACGCTAAAAGAAAGACCGTCACCGCTATGGATGTTGTGTATGCTCTGAAACGACAGGGACGCACTCTGTACGGATTCGGAGGTTAAGAGATTTCTGAACAAAACTAAACCCCAACGGCTCTTTTAAGAGCCACCCACCTTTTCACAAAAGTCAAATTTCCAATTTGAGTGACCAAGTTTTTGAAGTCACTTTTTTTTTTTTTTTTTTTTTTTTTTTTTCATGTCTGAGAAATTTACTTAGTTTTAAGATACAGTAGAGAACTGGTCCTTTAAAATACCGTTTGAGCAATGTGGACTTGTAGATACTTAAAAGGAATAGTAGACTTATGTGTAATTCTATCGGCCCATGAGTGTTCTGGGTCAGTGCTGCGGTTTACTAGCGAATTCGTAAACCGTCTGTGTTCATGTGAAATGTAACTTCTGAAGTACCAAGATGGGTTTTGCCTGATATAATTTTAACTGTAACAGCCCAACAACACATTATTCTAACTGCATTGAATACATTTAAAAATTTAAGTTAAATGGGATATTCTGACACTTAGTATGTTTAAGTCCGTAAGTGTTGTAAAAAATGTTTTTTTTGTGTTGTGAAGTCAAGGGCCGCTTTTTAGTCTCAACCCGCCCGCTAAATACAGTAACAGAATCTGTATTGTATCTGTCTGTATTGTACAGTTACTTTTTGTGTTTGTGTCCAGTGGTGCCAACTAATTTTCAGAAAAAGTGGCTAAAGGAAGGTTCTCAACAATTATGCTTTAAGCAGTGCATTAGTAGTTAGTTAGTATGCTACACTCTAAAGTCTGTAAAAATAGGGCACAATCATACTATGTTAAAATGAAATAATTTTCCGTATTGGGTTTTTACCTGCATTTTAAATTATGCATTGTGTTTTGGGATGACAATGGATAATTTCCTGGACAATTACTAAATATCTTCAATTTTTCTGACAGTGTACTAACTGATCAACAATTGCAGGTAAGCTACTAACAAAGTGTATCATAAATGAACAATTATTCAATTATTATTATTATTATGTGTAACAATTGCAAATAGCAGCTAACTCAGTTCACATGATGTGTGTACAGGCGTCTTTAGTTTCCTCTTTTTGTGTAATTTGGATGGAAAATGTGCCTTTTTATTGTCTGAGTCACTTATCAAAAATTGCTAAAAGTTGCCAAATAAATTTTAAAAATTGCTGAATTTGTTGCTAGGTGTTTTTGGAAGAAAAAGTTGCTAGGGTAGTCTGAAAAGTTGCTAAATATAGCAACAAAATTGATAAATTGGCAACACTGTTGTGTCATGCAAACAACCCATGAAACTGTTCGCAATAGACATCTCCGCAAAAAGCGGGAAAATTAAACGAAGAAACCGAATCGGATGGGGGATGGTATTGTCAAGCATAAGGCGATGGGCGGGATTAACACTTTAAAGAAACTGATTGGCTTTACTGCATTTCATAGAAAGTTTAATGTAGCCAATCAAGACATTCTGTGGGTTGGTCCAATCGAGACACGCAATCACAGTCCAGCACTTTCCCTTTTGAAATTAGCATAGGGCAGTGCATAAAAAGCCATGTATTCCATCAACGCAGTTATTCACGTTCGGTTTTTCTGAAGTGAGCGTCATGCCTGAACCCGCGAAGTCCGCGCCTAAGAAGGGCTCAAAGAAGGCCGTCACTAAGACCGCCGGTAAAGGAGGAAAGAAGCGCAGAAAGTCCAGGAAGGAGAGCTATGCTATCTACGTGTATAAAGTGCTGAAGCAGGTTCATCCTGACACCGGGATCTCTTCTAAGGCGATGGGCATCATGAACTCTTTCGTCAACGACATCTTCGAGCGCATCGCCGGTGAATCGTCTCGTCTCGCTCACTACAACAAGCGCTCCACCATCACATCGAGAGAGATCCAGACCGCCGTGCGTCTGCTGCTGCCCGGGGAACTGGCCAAACACGCCGTGTCTGAGGGCACCAAGGCTGTCACCAAATACACCAGCTCGAAGTAAAGATCGTCTGATCTGATCAGCGACCTAAAGGCTCTTTTAAGAGCCACCCATGCTGTCTTTAAAAGAGCTTATTACAGAGTCTTAACACACACTTAATAATTATTTATTTTGTTTTCTGAATGTGAAGAATTATCATTAGCAGTTGTTTCGTATTGATTACCACTAAATAGTTCTTTCAATAATTCAAATGAGCTTTATTGGCATGACTTGCACAGTATCGCCACAGTATTGCCGAAGCATTACATGAATAAGGAACAATTCATAGGAAAAATAATAGATCTGTAAAATAATTAAGTAAATATGTACATGTGTACTTCATTTATTTTTCCCACAAACAAGAAAAATATTTAAAACCAAAAAAAAAAAAAAACTGTACAACATGCAAGAAATGATCTTGCTTCAGTTTTGTCCACTGGCTGATAGTCTTAGTTTGTGAGTTTAGGCAGTGAGTTTCCCCAAAACTCACTGCCATATAGTGCAATTGGTTCGATTTATTGCTTTTAGGATTTTTAGCCAGGTTTGAATTGGAATTTCATACTGAATTGTATTTTTGATCATGTAGAAGACTCTCAGTGCCTTTGCTTTCAGTGCATTCACAGCCAGATTGAAGTTTCCTGTTGAGCTGATTTTTAGTCCCAGATAGGTGTATTCATGAGTGTGTTGGAGGACCTGGTTTCCTGCTCTGAATGTGTATTTATTTTCCTTACACCTGGGCCTCTTTTGAAAAATCATTATTTTTGGTTTTGTTAGATTCATTTTAAGAGCCCATGTTTGACTAGATGTCTCTGATGTTGAGGAGCTGTTGTAGTCCCTCTTTTGTTTTTGACAGAATGACTAAATCATCTGCAAAGAGGAGACATTTGATTTCTGATTCAGTTAGGGTTGGGCCGGGGGCGGTCGAATTGTTTATTTCTTTGGCTAATTCATTTATATAAATGTTAAACAGAGTGGGGCTCAATGAGCAACCTTGTCTAACTCCTCATAGATGAGAGAAAAATTCTGTTCGTTTGTTCCCTATTTTTACAGCACATGTATTGTTTTTATAGATGGTGCTGATTAGATCGTAAGATCCCGTCTGATCCCGTTTTCCAGTCGTTTTAGAAAGAGTCCTTCATGCCAGATTGAATCAAAAGCTTTTTCAAAGTCAATAAAGCAAGCAAAGATTTTGGTTTTGTTTTGGTGTACGTGCTTATCAATGATAGTGTGGAGGATATACAGTGAGGAAAATAAGTATTTGAACACCCTGCTATTTTGCAAGTTCTCCCACTTAGAAATCATGGAGGGGTCTGAAATTGTCATCGTAGGTGCATGTCCACTGTGAGAGACATAATCTAAAAAAAAAAATCCAGAAATCACAATGTATGATTTTTTAACTATTTATTTGTATGATACAGCTGCAAATAAGTATTTGAACACCTGTCTATCAGCTAGAATTCTGACCCTCAAAGACCTGTTAGTCTGCCTTTAAAATGTCCACCTCCACTCCATTTATTATCCTAAATTAGATGCACCTGTTTGAGGTCGTTAGCTGCATAAAGACACCTGTCCCCCCCCTTAAAATCAGTAAGAATCCAACTACTAACATGGCCAAGACCAAAGAGCTGGCCAAAGACACTAGAGACAAAATTGTACACCTCCACAAGGCTGGAAAGGGCTACGGGGAAATTGCCAAGCAGCTTGGTGAAAAAAGGTCCACTGTTGGAGCAATCATTAGAAAATGGAAGAAGCTAAACATGACTGTCAATCTCCCTCGGACTGGGGCTCCATGCAAGATCTCACCTCGTGGGGTCTCAATGATCCTAAGAAAGGTGAGAAATCAGCCCAGAACTACACGGGAGGAGCTGGTCAATGACCTGAAAAGAGCTGGGACCACCGTTTCCAAGGTTACTGTTGGTAATACACTAAGACGTCATGGTTTGAAATCATGCATGGCACGGAAGGTTCCCCTGCTTAAACCAGGCCTGACTTGAGTTTGCCAATGACCATTTGGATGATCCAGAGGAGTCATGGGAGAAAGTCATGTGGTCAGATGAGACCAAAATAGAACTTTTTGGTCATAATTCCACTAAACGTGTTTGGAGGAAGAAGAATGATGAGTACCATCCCAAGAACACCATCCCTACTGTGAAGCATGGGGGTGGTAGCATCATGCTTTGGGGGTGTTTTTCTGCACATGGGACAGGGCGACTGCACTGTATTAAGGAGAGGATGACCGGGGCCATGTATCAAACTCCGTGTTTCTCAGCGACAGGCCAGAAACCTGACTGATCTAGAGAAGATCTGTGTGGAGGAGTGGGCCAAAATCCCTCCTGCAGTGTGTGCAAACCTGGTGAAAAACTACAGGAAACGTTTGACCTCTGTAATTGCAAACAAAGGCTACTGTACCAAATATTAACATTGATTTTCTCAGGTGTTCAAATACTTATTTGCAGCTGTATCATACAAATAAATAGTTAAAAAATCATACATTGTGATTTCTGGATTTTTTTTTTTAGATTATGTCTCTCACAGTGGACATGCACCTACGATGACAATTTCAGACCCCTCCATGATTTCTAAGTGGGAGAACTTGCAAAATAGCAGGGTGTTCAAATACTTATTTTCCTCACTGTAAATGTGGTCAGATGTTCTGTGTTTGGGCAGAAATCCAATTTGACTTTTCGAAGATTTTGTGGGTTTTTTGAGAGTTTTGTAATCGTATTTTAATATTTGAACAGAATATTTTCCTTGAATATTTAATCGTATGTTAATAATTTGAACAGAATATTTTTATAGATACATATGTACACACATACATCTTTCTTTCTTTTTCCACTAAGTCACTAACCCATTAGGTGATGTTTCTGAGGTCTCTGGATTGAGATGGACTGGGCCGGCTGTCGTCTGTGTTGGTGTTTGAGTGATCTGCTGGCTGCTTTGGTGTAGCTCTGGCTGCCTGGGTGCTGTTCCTGCTGATGTTCATGTGAATGATGGGGTGAAGGAGCTGCAGGCCTGGTGCTGCGGTGTGTTCCAGGGTGACGCATAGAGCCTGCCGTGTCCCTGTAGTGGCTCTATGGGGTGTCCACGGGGGCGCTGCAGTGCGCTGGAGCTGCGGCTCAGTGCGATGTCCTTTAGGGTCTTGGCAAAGATGGGAACCGCCCTTCTGTGGAGATGGACATGGCCGTAAAGGCTGTCGAGATTCAGGGTGGGGTGTTGAGCCAGGTAAACATTGGGTTTAAGGGCACAGTCACTCTTGCGTTTATATGCCTGATGGTGTCTGGGTGGAAATCAGAGCATAACAGCACGGGTGGAGAGGATGATTTTGGAGTTGGGGAAGTGGGAGGATGCTTTCTCTGCTACATTAACGAGAGCTGTAGCTACTCTTTCTTGTGGCTCTCAGGTGGTTGGTGCCGGTGTGGATGATAATATGGCTGGGGGAACCCAGCTGCTCTTCACACAAGAGCTCCAGGGCCTTCTGTGTGTTTGGGCACCATATTTTCGTGACGTTTCTTCTCGGGAACAGTTTCTTTCATCAACAAATTTGCGTCGAGTCCATCAGGAGTACGATTTGGGGCTGTGTTTGGCTATAGGAGTCAGGTGGAGGAGTGCTGCCGGGGTTGATGAACATGACACTGAAAAACAGAAACACAAAAACATTACTGAGAAACATACAGAGCCCCTGGCCTGAAGGCTTTCAAAAAGGAACCTAAATTTGTTTGAGTAAACACAAAAGCACTGACATATCATCTATAATGTCCCCTTAGCTCTGTATTAAGGGAATAGTTTACCCCACATAAAATAAAAAAACAAAATAAAATAATAACAAAGTTATTTGTTTGTGTTCCAAAGAAGAAAATACAGGATTGGTTACAATGTGAGTACATTTTATTCTAATCCTGCCTTCTTCATTAGGATGTTGGTTATGAGGTCTTGATGATTTCACTGTATTTCAGTATATGTGATATTTTTAGTTATACTTTTGTTAATGTGAGGTATAATAAACACAGCTGTCAGTAACTGATTGCTCATCAATAAAATCTCATCATCTGACAGAGACTGAGCTCCACTGACTCTCACCTCTGACTGAGATCCAGCTCTTGGGTGACGGTCCTCTCTCTGTTTTACAGGAGTAGAAACCCTCATGTGACTTTGAGACAGTCGTGATGTTCATCTCTCCTGTCGTCTGATTCTGGACGAGTGATCTGTCTTTATAGAAATCAGCTCTGAGGATCGGGGAGTTTGTAGATCGATGTAAACAGTGTAGAGTCAGAGTATCTCCCTCAATCACAGGATCAACAGAACTCCCCAGAATCACATCACCATCTACACAACACAAGAAACATCTGCATGTAAGAAGATGGTGATACAGATTGTACTTAACCAGAAACAAACATGTAAAAATAAATTTTTATATTATAATTCATTGGATACCTTGATAATTAGTACAAAGAATAGGTGAATATACCCTTCCAGAATCACAGGACAAGCCACAACTATTCAGAATTACAGCAGCTCATGTCTATGGTAGCCTACTTAAACACATAACTGAATTCATAAAGGGTTACTCCACCCCATAATGAAAATTTTGTCATTAATCACTTACCCCCATATCATTTCAAACCTGTAAAAGCTCTCTGACCCTCCCATAGACAGCAATGTAATAATCACGATCAACGTCCAAACGTAGCAAGGAGATTGGTTAAGTATGTGACATCAAGGGTTCGACCGTAATTTTACGAAGCTACGAAAATACTTTTTGTATGCAAAGAAAACAAAAATAACGACTTTATTCAACAGTTCGTCTCCTCTGTCAGCATAGCGCCATTTTGGTGAATATCCGCTGGATGGAAACTGCGTACACTCTTCTGTGTCAGCTATGTTTCTGGACGTTGATCGTGTTTATTACATTGCTGTCTATGTCTCCGTTCATTGTCTTTCATGCAAATCATCATCTGTCCCCAAAACTCAATTGTTAGTCCCTGTCTCCATTTGGAGGATGTTTGTTATGGTCTGAGTACTTAATGAAAAGTTACAAGAAGATCAGGCACAATTCTGTAATCAGTTGAGCCCATATTGTGTCCATACACTCCATAATATGTCTTTCTGAAGTCATGCATCTTTTACTCTTAGATTTACTTTTGAGTATTTGAAATCTTGTATTGATTATCTCTGAATTGACTGTGCAATTGGAATTATATTTACCTGACTGAAAATAAATTGTTACATTTGAATTGATTCTGTTTACTCTGAAATGATTGACTCTAGTACGTTATATCCTTGTTATCACATATCTGCGTCAGGTTAGTAACAGACTAAAGTCCAGTTGAGATTGAGTATGGGGAACGCCAACTGAGATTTTAGAGATCTGGATTACACTTGGCATTAGTTCAAGTGTACTTACATTGTAAAGGCCATACTCTGGCTAAGTGTACATGCGACACCATGGCATGACCTGTGACTGTGTGAGTGTGCGTGTGCAGCAAAATCCCCAGTGTTAATTTAACCATGCGGAAGTCGTGGCCTAATGGTTAGAGTCAGCCTCGTAACCCAAAGGTTTGAGTCTCAGGTCCGCCAGGGATTGTAGGTGGGGGAGTGAATGTACAGCGCTCTCTCTCCACCTTCAATACCACGACTGAGGTGCCCTTGAGCAAGGCACCAAACCCCAACTGTTCCCAGGGTGCCACAGAATAAATGGCTGCCCACTACTCCGGGTGTGTGTGTTCACGGTGTGTCAAGTCACCTTTATTTATATAGCGCTTTTAAAGGGGTCATATAATGGTACATGCACTTTTACAAGTTGATTGTACTAAAATGTGTGTTAGCAGTGCCTGTACACAACCATCATAAAATGATAAAAATCCATCCAGTGTTTTTTTTTTTATCTCCTTATTTGTTTTACCCTGTCTCAAATCAAGCCGTTCGGGACGCCCCTCCCACGATGGTTGATTGACAGCAGTGTTTCAACACAGACCCGCCCTTGCTCGTGAGCGAGCTGTCAATCATAGTCCGCGCGTCATTGTTGATATACGCTGGAGCTGTCTATGAGCAGAATGGCGTCTAAGCGATTGTGGTGTTCTGTTCTCGGGTGCAATAATGAACACAGCAGTCATTTTGATGTTCCTAAGTCCGAACCGCTGAAGACACAGTGGCTGAGTTTTGCTTTTGAAGGGAATATTCCCCACGAGCAACGTCAATGTTTTCATGTTTGCGCGAATCATTTTCACCAGACTGCTTTATAAATGAAGGTCAGTATAAAGCTGGTTTTGCTAAGAAGCTGCTCCTGAAAAAGAATCGGTACCAACTATTCGTGTTCCTGCTGAACCTCCAGAAGAAGTGAGTGTAACGTTTAATTAACCTTTATATTAATCTTTGTAAATCGCTAGCACGCTTCACGATGTATGTGGCTAATGTTTACATTCAGGGTACATGCATGTTTTCTATTTACGATGTTCTCAATATGAAAAATTCCTGCCGTGACCTCATATCAGTGTTTCCGCCCTGAGAGTTGTACCTAACACTGCATAGATAACGTTACGCATCACTGACAAGCCTACATTTACCGAATTTATTTTTCATGACCATTAGCTGTAACATCAATCTTTCAATGAACTAACGTATCAGTAAACACATAGCTATCTCACTACTCTACCTGACAGTACACACAAAAATAGATAAAAGTGACATTACGTTAACCAACCATTCAGAAACGTCCCGTTCGAGCCTTAATTGTCGAACTTCTTCGGGGCCGTCATCCTGTTCCGGGTCCGACTCCGGTTCGAATTGATAAGGTTGCACAGTATCCTCAGAGACTCCCGCTGCCATTCTTCAAAATATACCCTCAACTGTTGTCAAGGCAACACTCCACGTGTGTTGTGTCAAAAACGCCCCACAGAACAGAGGGGCGGGGCGAGCAAAGCTCATTAGCATTTAAAAACACACGCACTAAAACTGTGTGCTGAAAACAGAGCTGTTTTTGAGCAGGTAAAATGAGTGTTTTCTTACAATACTAATGAGAATTTTTAATTAAAGTATATTACAAACTTTCAATTTAGACCCTAAAGAATCATATTAGCTTGTACAAAAATGGCATTATATGACCCCTTTAATAATACGTGTGTGCGTTCACTGCTGTGCCTGTGCACGTGCACTTTGGATGGAATAAATGCAGAGCATTAATTACAAGTATGGGTTACCATACACTCTTAACACTCTGAGTATGGACTCATAAACACCGAGGCAGTGTTAAAAGTAATTTGAAGTAAAGTAAAATTTAAGGGTCAAGATCCCAACTAAAGCAGGCACTGAATGGTGACATACAACTTTTGATTTTCTCCTTTGGTGATTCTGTTTGTTAACATCAGGTGTCTTCAATAATGGTCAATTATCACTCAATTAATCACCTAATTATCTCATTAACTTTAACACTGCCTCAGTGTTTATATGAGTCAGCGTGTTAAATTAACACTGGAGATTTTGCTGTGTGTTTGTATATATATATATATATATATATATATATATATATATATATATATATATATATATATAAATAATAGTCTAGGGATAATGTTGTTTTATTCAAGTGTATACAGATCTATGGTAAAGCTGTTAAAAATAAATAAATAATAATATTGCCTTGTTGGAGGCAATAGTAAAAAAGGAGGTGTCATTTTGATCTGAGTTATAAACCTTTTTCATAATCAGGAAGACTTCAGAATCATAATCTCGCAGCAAAAATCAACTCATGATGACTGAACTTCATACTTCAGCAATAAAGGAGTGAAACACACGAGAAGCAGCAGTAACCTGAGATGAAGAGCAGTTACACCGACAGCCGTGTCTTGTGCTTCAAGCTGCTAAAACAACTTCTGAACGAACCCCTCCACAAGTCTCTCAGTGGTGTTTCTTTCATTAAAGCCATTGTGAAAATGCTTATTTAACACATGGAGAAAAGATTCCAGTCATCTGACACGATTATTACACAGAAATCACATGAAATATGTACGTAAAGTTGTCCATTCCCGCGTGCACGTCGAGGATATGAACTTACGTTGGTAAAATAAATGTTCACTTGTAACGTGTTTTGGGCAGTAAATAAAGTTCGGTATCTCCACTCAATGTGCACGGTGTTTTTACACCGCCAAACAATTTTACTGCTTTAGTTTTGCTCCAGATTTGAGAGAAGAAAACACAAGCACGAGCGGCTCATACAGGAGTACAGACACTGAGCAGAGCAGATTGAGTCTACACGGTTCTCATGCTGTGGTTAAGTGCGCAGCGCCGCCCAGCAGCCGCTCATTCATTGTTTACAGTCATAGTTTTGAGTTCAGAAACATTATGGCAGAAACCGCTCCAGCAGCTGCCGCGACCAAAGCGGCCAAGAAGAAACCAGCAGTTAAACGCAAGAGAACGGGTCCGAGCGTCGGCGAGCTCATCGTCAAGGCTGTGTCCGCGTCTAAGGAGAGGAGCGGTGTGTCTCTCGCCGCCCTGAAGAAAGCGCTCGCTGCCGGTGGCTACGATGTGGAGAAGAACAACTCCCGCGTCAAGATCGCCGTTAAGAGTCTGGTGACTAAAGGCACCCTGGTCCAGACCAAAGGAACCGGCGCCTCAGGCTCGTTCAAGCTCAACAAGAAACAAGCCGAGACCAAGACAAAACCCGCCAAGAAAGCCGCTCCTAAAGCCAAGAAGCCTGCAGCCAAGAAGCCCGCAGCCAAGAAACCAGCCGCCGCCAAGAAGCCCAAAGCCGCAGCCGCAAAGAAGCCCGCCGCTAAGAAATCCCCGAAGAAGGCCAAGAAACCCGCTGCTAAAAAGGCAACGAAGAGCCCCAAAAAGGCAAAGAAACCAGCAACTCCCAAGAAAGCAGCCAAGAGCCCTAAAAAGGCCAAAGCAACCAAACCCAAAACGGCGAAACCCAAAGCTGCCAAGCCTAAAAAGACAGCAGCCAAAAAGAAATAAACTGCATCTTTTTGAACGTTCTATCAAAACGGCTCTTTTAAGAGCCACCCATTAATTCAAAGTAGAGAGCATTATTTCCTCGGTTATCTGCCCAGTGATGTGTCCTTACGTAATTTGGACATTATTGATAAAATAATTTAAACTGCTTCAAGTCAAAGTTTAAACTATTATTATTAAAACCAGACAAGTAAATATCAGGTAAGGTAGGGTTATTCCTGTAGTACATCTTAAAAAAACAAAAACAAAACCCATAAAATGCCATATATATGTCCTTTAAAATAAAAAAATAATCAGAAACAAATTAAAAAGAAAACGAAATAAAGGTACACAAAAAGAAGCCAATACACGTTTAAACTATGTAACTAGAGCTGTAAACAGCGGAAGGGGGTTTGGAGGGAGGTTCACTGATTGGCTTAGAATCTGTTCAGACTCTAGCCAATAGGAGACTGGGACACTTTCATTTAAAAGTCACATCGCAATCATTCATTCTTTGAAACAGTCTTCCTTTATAATGAGTGGAAGAGGTAAAACCGGTGGAAAGGCCCGCGCTAAGGCCAAGACTCGCTCCTCCAGGGCGGGACTGCAGTTCCCCGTCGGCCGTGTTCACAGACTTCTCCGTAAAGGCAACTATGCCGAGCGCGTCGGAGCTGGTGCTCCGGTTTATCTGGCCGCTGTGCTCGAGTATCTCACCGCTGAGATCCTGGAGTTGGCTGGAAACGCCGCTCGGGACAACAAGAAGACCCGTATCATCCCCCGTCACCTGCAGCTGGCGGTGCGCAACGACGAGGAGCTGAACAAGCTTCTAGGCGGCGTGACCATCGCTCAGGGCGGCGTGCTGCCCAACATCCAGGCCGTGCTGCTGCCCAAGAAGACCGAGAAACCCGCCAAGACCAAATAAACTGAGTGCAGTTTCTCTTCAGACCCAAAGGCTCTTTTAAGAGCCACCCATTTTCTCCTTAAAAGAGCGTTTTCGTTTATTCGATCATTTAAATGGATTTTGAAATGTGTAATAAACAGTTTTTAATTATTATTTTGTGTGTGTGTGTGTGAGCATAGTACAAAATAAAATGGGTCTTTACTATATTGTTCCACAACGTGGTATAAAACTCGATAAGAAAGCGGGAGAGTGGTTTATTTTAACCCATTCATCTTTATAAAACAACTTTAGTGGAAGACGCAGTGTATTGTGTTTGTCTAATTACTGTGAACTTTTAAGTTGTGATGAACAATTAATCACAATGTGTATAAGATGTATAGCTTTACTGGCATAGTTACAAAGATTTACACTTGCAATATTAATGCATATTTCCAAATACAAACAAAATATTAATTGCGGCAAGAAATATCTGTTGTTTTTGTTTTAGTTTCATCAGTCCTACTCATTCAGTAAGAAATAAAGTAACAACGAATCTTTGTGCACAAATGTAATGTTTTGGCCTTTTTTGTCATTTCATGTAAACAAAGAGAAATAATAACCGAGATTTGGGCGGGAACCACAAGCTGTGGTCGCTTGAAAACATGAGACGCACAGTCATTGGTCAGTCATTTCGAAAGGCTATACAATAACCAATTAAATGCCTTGAAGCTACGCCATCCAATCAGCGCATGGCAGCCCTGGGCTTAAAAGCCTATGTCGCTGTCCTCACTTCATTTTTTGTTGTGTTGTTTTTGGCTTCGGTAATTCTTTCTGAATAATGGCGAGAACCAAGCAGACCGCTCGTAAATCCACCGGAGGTAAAGCCCCGAGAAAACAGCTGGCTACTAAAGCCGCTCGTAAGAGCGCACCCGCCACCGGTGGCGTTAAGAAGCCCCATCGTTACAGGCCCGGTACCGTGGCTTTAAGGGAGATTCGTCGTTATCAGAAGTCCACTGAACTACTGATTCGCAAACTACCTTTCCAGCGTCTGGTGAGAGAAATCGCTCAAGACTTCAAGACGGACCTGCGTTTCCAGAGCTCCGCTGTTATGGCCCTGCAGGAGTCTAGCGAGGCTTATTTGGTCGGTCTGTTTGAGGACACCAACTTGTGCGCCATCCACGCCAAGAGGGTCACCATCATGCCCAAAGACATCCAGCTGGCCCGCCGCATTCGTGGAGAGCGCGCTTAAATCCACAGCTGCTTCAGCCAGACAAACCCCAAAGGCTCTTTTAAGAGCCATTTCAATATTTCTATAAAAGCTTATTTCCTTTAATCAATTACTAATAAAATATGAACGACTGTAACTGGTCTTAAGTGTAATTTAGCTAACACACGACGTAACTGTTACGTAACCTATTGGTATTTTTTGGTAATTTCATGACTTACCAATAGGCAACGTAACCACGACGTCGTATGCACGTAATTCCATTGGTGGTCCATTACCATCTCATTACCAACTCACAACGTCGACAGTACGTCCTCGTAACATAACCAAGAACGTCCCAGATAGGTACTCTAATCGTAATATATTGGTAACGTCGTGATTTACTGGCAACGTAACTGCAACGTTGTATGCACGTAATTTCATTACCATAATTTTTGTACGTTCTTTATGCTCTGATTACCATAATGCTATTTAAAAAGTGTGATTAAACTTCAGACACAAGATTGAATGTTCCTTGAAGATAAAATGTGTTTCTTTTCACCAAGTCAGAATATGGACGATTGCTTTTAATATGCATTTATATAGCCCTATTAATAAATTCACATCAATTACACCCATACAGCACTGTTAAATGTTGAAATAACATCAAATTAAAAAATTGTTCCTCAAATTTTGACTTATTTCAAAAACATAAACTGACCACAAACTTTAATAACACAAGTGATTTGAATATTAATTCATTTATTATAATAAAATGCAAGAAGCTTTTAAAAATATTAACGTAAATAGTAATTTTTTCCTCTGGTGATTTGTATTGTATACCCATAATGCAATGCACAGTGCCGTAGATTCCCATTCTCTATCTCCAAGCTTCACGCTCTCACACCGTGTCTACAATGGATGCGACAAAGTGACTTAAAAATCATTTGAACTTTTTGTCAGTATGTCATAAATAGAACGAGGCATCAGATTACTGTCAGGGATTTGTTGTGTCGTGCCGCACTGCATCCAGTGTAGACAACATCATATAATAATAGGTTATATTGTATTTTGTTGCGCCGTCCGGTGTAGACACGGTGTTAGAAATCGTATTAAATATCGTTACATATGATGTATGTATGATGCCATCCATAACTGATAGAACGTTTCTATTTCAGAGACTGAAAATCATCAATAAACCAAAAGGTAATTATAACTTATTTCAAGAATAAGAATAAGAATAACAAGAATAAATAAAAATGCATCTGTGACTTAATATTGCTTCTTATTTTTCAGTGAAAGTTGAAAGTTCTCATTAAACACATTGCTTTCTTCTCATCTTTGTGCATTTTCAGATGTTGTGCATATTTATGAATCAAAATGTTTAACTTTATCTTTCTTTAACTTTTTAACATCAAATTAACATATTAATTGGTTGTCTTCTTTCTCTTTTTTTAGTTTGGTTTAGCTCCAACCCCAATTAAGCAGACCTGAGCAGCTGATCAAGTATCACCAGAAACTCTGCAGAAGGTTGGTCCTCCATGCCCAGGACTGGACACCAGTGTTGTAAGTCATCTATCTAGAAGTCATCCTGCCTCTCTGAATTGTCATGTTCAGAATAGATTGCATCAACATTGTCTCTCAAGGTCCACTTACATGCAGAGTTTTGCTCCAACATAGTGCAGTGCACCTGAACAAACTAATCAAGTTTTTCAGTTTTACTAACTATAAAGTCACAAACAGGTGAGTGTGATCAGGTGTGGACCTAAACTCTGGGTGTGAATCACTCAGGTCCCTTGCTCAGTAGTCAGTGGTTAAGGGCTGTCTCAGTCACAAAATTTAGTTTGCTCCCTAAAAAAATATGCAATATTTGACTCATATTCAACGATGCTATTATCTTTTTTCCCCTTTTGTTTGTGTGTCAATCACAGCTAAATAAAACCAAAGGCCATTCAGCCACAGGTCACTGCATCTTTTGCTGTGTAAGTTTTTTTTTGTTTGTTTTTTTAATGTCAAACACATTTTCAGTATTTATATTTGGT
Source organism: Onychostoma macrolepis (assembly GCF_012432095.1). NCBI lineage: Eukaryota > Metazoa > Chordata > Actinopteri > Cypriniformes > Cyprinidae > Onychostoma > Onychostoma macrolepis. The sequence goes on from NC_081161.1 coordinate 43,346,977, forward strand.
TTGGTTTGTATAACCATTTTAGAGTCACCGTTTCGGTACGGTTCTTATGTACTATCCTTTTAACATTTCAGCAGCTGACTTTTTTTAGTACTTGCACAGTAATTTTAATTGTACCACATTTGCAATGCATATTGCAACCAAAGACTTAAACTACTTCAGTCTATGTGCATTGAATTTATTTAATACACGAGTTTCACAATTTGAGTTGAATTACTGAAATAAATGAACTTTTCCACAACATTCTAATTTATTGAGATGCACCTGTATATAGCAGGGCTCCAGACTAACTTTTGAGAGCAGTGGCACCAGTTATACAGATGGTGGCGCCAGAAGCAGATTTGGTAAAGCTGGGGGTGGTGTGTTGGGGGTATTAAAAATAAAAATAATTAAATCATAAAATTATTATAATTTTGCGTTAATAAGTGTAGTTACTAGTAATATTACACATTTATTTCTTGGTAATGCACATTTGACAGTAAAGCACTGAGCTTGAATTGGGAAGCACAAAATTTACTTTTATTAACAACAGTAACGTGCAAAATGTAAGTTTTATATAGAAAATTAACATATTCTACTCTTATTAAATGTACCATTATTTGTTTGTAGTATTATATGGAACTGACCAACAACTTCAGTGATTATAAAAGGAGCTCTCTTGCTTTGTGTGATTCAGTCAGAGGAGTTTGTTTTTCAGTGCACTTTGTGACTTTTCTTACTTCATACACAAAAAAGAGCAAATATTTTACAAAATTTGATTTCTTGATGATTTAAAATTTTATAATAGTGATTTTATCATTTCAAAATATAAAGTAAAAAGTACAAATGAATAACTAATAAGCCTATAAGTGTTCCTCTGCCACCATCTACTGGTTATAGTGGTAATTTGATGCCCCTTTTTAATTTTTTATTTTACAAGTGTTTGTTTACCACAAAGTATATTTTGGTCATTCCTTTAAAAATAACATTTTAATTGTATGCTTTTTAAAGTTTTAAAGTGCTGTAAATAGTTGTGTAAAATACTTAAATGTGCTTGAATTTCTCTCTCAAAAGGATGTACAAACCCTAAAATGCATAATGTAATGAAATTCAACTATTTCTGCCACAACACCATGGTTATAGTTAGCATTACTACTTCTGGTTATATGTCAGCGTTGTTTGACCTGTTTATAACAGATTTCTGTGCAGAATTTGAATGCTTCTCACTGGATCTTGCAGCACTGTGCAGTAACAGTGTCGCGAAATCAACACTGCTTCCTGAGTAAACCTGTTCTGAGCTCGGAGAAGTTTGATTGCTCTGCGCTGATCCGAGCTGATAAATGGTCCGTGCTGCACAGCTCAAACGAGTAGCGCGGTTTCACTAGCTTTTGTTTCGCTTGATGTTTCTCATATGCAACAGAAATAGCAGCACTTATGAGGTGGGGCAACGTAGTGGTCATGCTAGTGTGATTGCTCACAAAATTTAGTCGCACCGGCAGACAAAGCGGTCACAAAATGCAACCATTTGGTTGCAGTCTGGAGCCCTGTATAGGAAGTGACCAAAAACTGTGTTGAAAATTCTAGAAAATTGTTCTTATCCTGTGAGTCTCCACTCTTTTGTGCCCTGAGGTGCCCAAACAGTAGGGAAAACTTGTATGTACTTTTACATTTTGGACAACCATTGTTTTTTTATTATTATTATTTTTACATTTACATTTTGGTTATTGTTTTCTTTCTCACTTTAGATGCTGGTGAAAAAACCGCCAGGCTAAAGCATTCAAAGTGGAAACTTCTGTTGTGGCTCAATAATCCAGGATTGTGACGGTGGAAGGAGCAGAAGAACCAGAGGATCAGAGATCAGGCAGAGATCTACCGGTGCGCCTGAGGAAACAGATCTACCTCATGTCTTAGTTAAACCAAAGATTCTCATCACTCACCTCCATGCCGTTCCAAACCTGTAAGACTTTTGTTCATCTTTGAAACATAAATGTATATCTTTTTAATGAAATCTGAGAAATTTCTGCCCCTCCATTTCACAGTTTATGCAACTACCACTTTCAAGCCTCAGAAAGGTAATAAATACATCATTGAAGTAAACCCATGTGACTCCAGTTGTTTAATCTCAATTTATGAAGTGATATGAATGTTTTGTGTGCACAAAAAACTTTGCATTTTTATTTACAAAATAACATGTTCACGAGAGCACCATGATGCATCACTGTTGGGTTGGCATGAGAGCTGGCCATCTCATGGTGCTTTTGTGAAAATGCTTTGGAGATTTGTGAATAAAGACATACTATTTTTGTTATTGCTGTTTTTTTGCGTACACATGGCATCTGTTAAAAATATCTTCATTTGTGTTCTGCACAAAAGGGTCTTATGGGTTTGGAGCGACATGAGGGTAAGTAATTAATGACATAATTTACATTTTTGGGTGAAATATGTTCTAATGTGGCTATAATTGGTCATTGTTATGTTTTATAAACATTTTCAATATTTTAAAGATTTATTGTTTTGAAAAATGATGTTTATACAGTCTACCTTTGTTGGTAACACTTTACAAAAAGGTGTCATTTGTTAACATTAGTTAATGTATTAACTAACATGAACAAACAATGAACAATGCATTTATTACACTATTTATTAATCTTTGTTAATGTTAGTTAATGAAAATACAGTTGTTCATTGTTTATTCATGTTAGTTCACAGTGCAGTGATGTTAACAAACACAACTTGTGATTTTAATAATGCATTAGTAAATGCTGAAATTAACATTAACTAAGATTAATAAATGCTGTAGAAGTATTGTTCATTCTTAGTTCATGTTTACTAATGTTATTAACTAATGAACCTTGTTGTAAAGTTTTACCCTTTTGTTAATATCAATACCTCTGTGATTATGACGTATACGCACCTTTCACTTTTCCGGTTGCCACGACGTAACTTTGGTCACCAGATTACGTTGCGGTTACGTAACAGTTACGTATTTTTGTTAGCTGGGATTACTATAATTCAGAATATATTATAGTATTAGAGCATGTTAAAATAACAAGGTTGACGGTTCTAGGTTTTAAATTAGTGCTGTTAACGGAATTAAGGACAGTTCAAGAGGTCAGAAATACTTTTATTGTTGTGCTATTAAATATTTAATTTAAAAAATGTAATTATTTAAACCCATTTATTTCCAAGTTTCTGCAATGAGCGTTGTACAGTACTCTACTCGGATTAGATGTAACGAGTGACGTTTAGTAGAACCGCCCATGGTCGTGGTTTCACCTAGGTCCTGTAGCGAAGTATAAACTACCCTTCTTTTCAGTTGATTTTTACAGATTTATTTCGTTCGTGTGAACTTCTAAACAGTTGTCGACATGTCTGGAAGAGGAAAAGGCGGTAAAGGGCTCGGAAAGGAGGCGCTAAGCGTCACCGAAAGGTTCTTCGGGATAATATCCAGGGAATCACTAAACCCGCTATTCGGCGTCTTGCTCGCCGCGGCGGCGTCAAGCGTATTTCTGGGCTGATCTACGAGGAGACGCGCGGTGTGTTGAAGGTGTTTCTGGAGAACGTTATTCGTGATGCTGTGACCTACACCGAGCACGCTAAAAGAAAGACCGTCACCGCTATGGATGTTGTGTATGCGCTGAAACGACAGGGACGCACTCTGTACGGATTCGGAGGTTAAGAGATTTCTGAACAAAGCTAAACCCCAACGGCTCTTTTAAGAGCCACCCACCTTTTCACTCAAAGAACAAATTTCCAAATGGTAAAACCATTCGTCTTTTCTGCAGCTTAAGTCTGTTTATAATAGTTGGACTATCGTTTTTAGTGTTCATATTGTTCAAATTGTTCAAATGACAATATTTCAGTCACATTGTAACGAAAAATGCGGGAAAATCAAACAAAGAAACGGAAACGATTGATGATGAGGCGATGGGAGGGATTTACACTTTAAAGAAACTGATTGGCTTTAATGTGGCCAATGAAATTATTCTGTGGGTTGGTCCATTGGAGATACCAATCACAGTTCGCCATTTTCCTTTTAGGAATTAGCATAGGACAGTGCATTAAAAACCCACGTGGTATAACGTAAATCTGTTCTAATCGAGTAATTCTGAAGTGAGCATCATGCCTGAACCCGCGAAGTCCGCGCCTAAGAAGGGCTCAAAGAAGGCCGTCACGAAGACCGCCGGTAAAGGAGGAAAGAAGCGCAGGAAGTCCAGGAAGGAGAGCTATGCTATCTACGTGTATAAAGTGCTGAAGCAGGTTCATCCTGATACCGGGATCTCTTCTAAGGCGATGGGCATCATGAACTCTTTCGTCAACGACATCTTCGAGCGCATCGCCGGTGAATCGTCTCGTCTCGCTCACTACAACAAGCGCTCCACCATCACATCGAGAGAGATCCAGACCGCCGTGCGTCTGCTGCTGCCCGGGGAACTGGCCAAACACGCCGTGTCTGAGGGCACCAAGGCTGTCACCAAATACACCAGCTCGAAGTAAAGATCGTCTGATCTGATCAGCGACCTAAAGGCTCTTTTAAGAGCCACCCATGCTGTCTTTAAAAGAGCTTTGCAGCATTTTAATCGAGATGACTCGAAATTCGAAAAAAAAAGGGTTAACATATTAGATACAAGTAAAGTAATAGACTTGATCTGAAAGTCACTTTTTATTTATTTTTTTATTTGTCAGCACAGGGTCAGGAGACTATAAAAGCAGAATAACACACTAAAATAGTTGTTTAATGAAAGGATAAATTATATAAGGTAAATCAAACATATTGACACATTTTTAAAAACATGTTAATATTAGATTGAAGTTTCTTCGGTCACTGCATACTGGCTTTGGTCTTCTGCAGATTGAACTGTGAAAAACAAAAAAAATATATATTTTTTTTAGTTTGTAAAAAAGACAGATAGAGGGGGAGAGATCAGACAGAAGTTGTACCTCTCGCTCTGCAGCATTTGAACAGCAGCACGACTGTTGACAGCAGATACGGACAAGCTGCCAGAAGAAAACTGAGGATGCTGAAGACAGAAATCTGGCGTTCTGACAGTGAAAAACAGATAGACAAGCAAATGGAAACACATTACTAAACAATATAGCTGCATATTAAAGGCCTAGTGTACATAAATATAACTTTTCCACAAACTAAATTAGCATAACATTGTTTACACATGCATCCTCAGTGTTTATGTGCTTTAATCAAAAAATCTCTTCCTCAACGGTAACAGACATGCTGAAGAATGAAATGTAGGCCAGGTTTTGCCTTGTATGCATTGATGGTAATTTAATTCAATGTTTTAAGGGGATACACCAATCTCCTCACACCAAAATGCTGTGCTTTACACTAACCACATATGAGCACATTCAGCTGATTTTAAAAGAAAAACAATTCATTTATTTACAGTCATATCTTGACAGGAACACCACTAAAATGCTTGAACTGATTTTAATGCTGTTGAGTGAGTGTAATTACAGCACTCTTAATATTATTAAATAATAGCTACATTGGTTATGATGATTTCACTTGTAGTTGGCTACTATAACAGCACAATATGCAGTATGTTCGACATGATTTGATACTTTTGTTCATGCTCTCTAAGAGTGCTTACAGACCTGTAGATTGTTTTGCTTTGTTTCGAAACAACGATTAATTTGTTACATTGTTGAATTTTCTTCTTGGTTCGGTTCGCTTTCACAAGGCAACATTGCAAAGCGTACCAAACTGTGTTTATGCAAGTCACATATGAGTAAAGCCAGTGCTCAATTTGAGCCGGATCCTACTGGATCCTGTTCTGGAAAATGTCAGATTTTGGATTTTTGCGTTCCGGTATTTTTTTTTAAAGATCCGGCATTAACAAGTGCATTAGATTGTGACAGTGCTTGCATGCGTGCATACGAGACAGAGCGTTTGCGGTCACAGTTGCCAACTCTCGTGAGACAAATAAGCAACCGCAGCTTCAAAAATAAGCCCAAAACAAGCCCAATATATTTTTTTCCGATAATTTATTATCATCAATATGATTTATTATCAATACATGAGCCTGCAACATATTAAACTGAAACCACTATTTTTATCTGAAAAGCAAAATCAGAAGCTAGTTTACAAAAATCAGCAAACTGCAACAAAAGTGGGAACAAAACTCATCTCCAATCACCTGTGAGCAGAATAGGATTGGAGAGATGGAAAAGGAGAAAAACACAAGAGCTTCAAAGGGGAGCTGTAACATAGCCACATATTTAAAGCCTAAAATATATAGGGGTCATTCTATGGTCTACAGAAATATTACACTTGAAAAAAAAACTTGGTTACAATTTGTTTCATATTTTAAAAAGAAACAATGTGTTATTTTAACAATTACACCTTCTTGAGCCATCAATGTGGCAATATTTGTTTTTAATTAATTATAAAGAATTCCAAGCACCACAAAACTGCTCGTCCCCACAGCCATGTACAGAGGGAAAGTGCTTTATTTTCAGGTCAAAAACATTTAAAATACAATAATGTATACATGACTATCAAATAAATGACATAAAAAACAAAACAAAATGCCAAATAAATATTATAGAAAAATATATTATATGAAATTATATATTAAATTATAATATATTTTATATTAAAAAGAAATTATTATATTATAAAATAATAATTAAGCTGTAATTTATGTGTATTCATGAAGTCAAAAGGTAATATAATGTGGTCTAAGTTTAAATGTAAAAAAAAAAAGAAATACATTTTAAGACATCTTGCCATACCAGTCTATTCGAATCAAATGTATTTACTCTTAGTATTAGGATATGACTACTTGTTTTTATTACAGTTTTGATAATTAATACATTACAAAAATATTGTAAAAATTAGGCTAAAAGAAAGTCATCCCACTCCTCTACGTCTACTTCTATCATCTCTTGGATTACAGCGTCACACATCTTCTTTTTGAATGTGATTTTTCTCCAATGAAGGGGCAGAACATATAGCAAATTACGCTATGGCACTTATATTATTGCCCTGGTTGGCTATTAACTGCGAGCAGACAGAGTGTCAATCAATGCATTGGAGAATATGGCGAACATAAATAAAGAAACAAAGTTGCTTGTCAGATTTCCCTAACAAGCAACCATATTTTTTTAAATAAACCAAAAAAACCGCAACCCGCGAACAGGGATTTCTTCACGCAACTTTACAAAAAAAAAGGCCCAAATTCGCGAACAATATGCGGATTTGGCAACTGTGTTTGCACGTTTATGTAGATGCATTTGGAGCATGATTTGTAGATTATGTATTGGTCCTCAACATATTATTGACCAATCAGGTTTCTTAAATTCAAAATTGCTCTCGTTGATTGGTGCTACTGCTTAACCCACTCTCTCCAAAAGTTCCATTGCTCAAAAAACATTTGTTTTGTGAGCAGCGGAACGTTTGGAGAGAGTTTAATAATACCAGAAATAATACCAAATAAAGTGAAATATTATAATGTATAAACACTGTAAATAATCATAGCCTAGTTCCCCTCACTCCAAAACAAATTTAAATGTAATGGTATGCAGAACAGATCAAGTATGAAAAAAATATAAAGCTAAAGAAACCAAAACAAAGCGAAACGTCTCGGTTACGTATGTAACCCTCGTTCCCCGAAGGAGGGAACGGAGACGTCACGTCATAGTGACTGACGTACATGGGATCTCGCCTGAGAGCCCAATCACCTTCGAGTGTTAACAAAACAAGCCAACGCATGGGCACCTAGCCCAGCACCTAGCCCAGGGCTGACCTTGGGCAAACACACGAGTGCTGGACCTGGCGTCTGGCGCTCCGCCACGCCTGACTGCCGAGGGTGCGGGAGGAAATTCAACAGGGTTCGCCAAGGGGAACTGAACTGAGAAGCAGTAAAAGCGCACGTATCCGGTTCGGGAATGGCTCAGCAAGCGTGATCGACACCAAGCGGGTCCGGTGTTACTGGCCACCTGAGGCGAGTACACAGGAAAACACAGGCTCTACACGGAGATTATAGAGAATCTCGCAAACATGTTAGGTGTCGCTCAGCCGGCTGCTCTACAGATGTCTGCTATCGTGGCGCTAGGACTATAGCCTCCACTATCCAGTGGGCAAGTCTTTGTTTGGAGACAGCCTTTCCCTTCTGCTGTCCTCTGAAACAGACAAAGAGCTGTTCTGAGGTCCTGAATGCGGCCCACGTAAACGCGCAAGCGCGGACGGGACAGAGCAGATCAATGGCTGGGTCTGCCTCCTCCTGGGGCAGCGCTCGCAAGTTCACCACCTGATCCCTAAAGGGCGTAGTGGGCATAGGCGGGGGAAGTGGGGGTGCTGAGGGTGCTGCAGCACCCCCTGTTTTTTTCTGTGGGCAACTGTTTAACTGTTGGGAGGGGAAAAAAATCAGAGTGTCTATTTAAATCAGCCTCTACACTAAGTGCAAATAGTTCGCTGTGTTTGGCAGAGGCTATTTACACTAACTCCACTCACCAACGTGTAATTGGACTAGTCAACATTAAAAAAGACGGAGCTCAGTCGTTAACTCCAGTGGCGCAGGTGGTCAAGTGTGTTTAATACTCTTTTTGACGCGATTGACCCGGGTTTGAATCCGCCCTTTGGCAAACTTTTTTTCTCCCTTTTCACATTTCAAATCACATCAGAAAAACATTTATTTTTATTAAAAATAGGAAATAGATTAGGAAATAATAAAAAAGTTGAAAATAAAGTATCAGGTAGGGTTAGGATAGGTGTAGGGAGGGCTTTTGTCCCAACCAAGGTGTCATCCATTTAATAATTTGAATTAAAATTAAGATTTACACTGAATAAGTCATTATTGCATAATGTTTTATAATGTATTACAATACTGAGGTGCAGATAATTCCCACTATTTGCAATAAGTAATTAGCAGAATATCCTGTTATTTTAACATGGTATAAATAGAATCTATAGCTATTTGCACTTAGTGTAAATAGCATATCACTAAAAAATACTGCTATTTTCACTTAGTGTAGCATCTATTGTATTAAACTGATGCATACTTGATGCGCACATTGCGTGCATTCTGTCATGCCAAATCATGCATGCAGCACTGCCTATACTTGCTTTTATGTTTGTGAATGTTATGTTTGTGTTGTGGGATCTATAGGTTGTGGCTAAGTGATATGTCTTAAAAGTGTAACAGAAATCTCATGGATGTAATGAAAAAAACAAGGCGACAGGGATAGGCCGAAGGGGAGGACCTTGTACTGATATGCTTGCCCTTCGAACGCCAATCGAAGAAACGGTCTGTGTCGAGGGAGGATCGAGACATGAAAGTAAGCGTCCTTCAGGTCGATCGCTGTGAACCAATCGAAAGGACGGATGCACTGAAGATGCATTTCTGCGTCAACATCCTGAACAGGAGCTTGTGAAGGGCCCGGTTCAGAACTCGCAGGTTCAAGATTGGTCGTAACCCACCACCTTTCTTGGGTACAATGAAGTAAAACCCCGACCTCCGACGTCCGACGGACTGTATCGCGTCCTTCACCAGCAGGACCGCGATCTCTGCACGCAAGACAGGAGCATCTTTGTCCAGCACAGAGGTGAACCGAATGTCCCTGAACTTGGGAGGGCGCTGGGCGAACTGAATCGCATAGCCGAGTCTGATGGTTCTTGTGAGCCAGCGAAACTCGGGAGTGCTAGCCAGGCCCCCAGAAACCAAACAAGCGGAACCACCGATGTACACGCAGTGGGGCAGGGAAGTGGAACACAGGGACCCGACCCGGAAGACAGTGCGTCCCAGGGTGGGGTCTGAGTGTGCGGTGCGACACTTACCAGACTCCACAGCTGGGCAGGGGGCGCGTGAGGAGGCATCGCGTCCTGGAACCAGACCTTGCTGCCCACTGGCGAAAGGAGAGGGGGACGGGAGTGCGGGGACTGTGTCTCGTGCACTGCCATCTTCGCCCTCTTGGGACCCGGAGAGAAAGGAAACTGTTCTTTTTTTGAGGTTTTGGGTACCAGCCAGTGGTGGAACAGAACAAAAAGGAAAGAAAAGATTCTCCACGCGGCCCTTCTCCGGGGAAAGAAGTGGTGCGGTCACCATCTCCTGAAGAGCAGGATCCAAGGACTCCGGGTAACCCGTCTCAGGGACACCACCTGCCCTGGTGCTTCACGGGCCCTCGGCGACGAGCAGACGGAGCGACTGCAGCCAGCGGTGGGGTGGAGACAGCAGCAGAACACCGGGGCAGGATATGACGGAACGTCTGCCTCTGTGCGGCGGGGAACTGTTGGGCAAAGCCCTCCACCGCTTCGCCAAATAGGCCGGCCTCAGAGATCAGGGAGTCCAAGAAGCAATGCTTGTCATTCTCCCTCATATCTGCCAAGGTCAGCCATAGGTGGCGCTCCCGGACCACTAATGTGGACATTGTCTGACCCGGGCCATCGCTGCGCGCAGTTCCTGCAACACACCTGGGTCAGCACCACCCTCGTGCAGCTGCTTTAACGCCTTGGCCTGGTGGACCTGCAGGAGGGCCATGGCATGCAGAGCGGAAGCGGCCTGTCCAGCAGCACTGCAAGCCTTGGCCAGCAGAGTGGACGAGAACTTACAGGCCCTGGACGGAAGGTGTGGATTACCCCTCCAAGCAGCGGCGCTTTGCGGACAGAGCTGCATGGCAATAGTGCGCTCGACCGGGGGGGATCTCCACATACCCATGGGCCGCCCCACTGTCGAGGGTGGTGAAGACGGAGGAGGCACTAAGCCTGTTTCGGGCAGAAAAAGGTGCCCTCCAAGACCTAGTCACCTCCAGGAAGAATGGAACTGGAGGAGGCTGCTGGCGATCGGCCTGCGCCCCCAGGAACCAATCCTCCAGTCTCGAGTGATCGGGAGAAGGACGAGGCCTCCAGTGCAGCCCGACGCTCTCGGCGGCCTGGGAAAGCATAGCAGTCAGCTCTGGATCTGACTCGGGCAACGCCACTTTTCCTGACGGAGGCAGCACAGCCGAATCATCATCTCCAGAGTCTAGCTCGTCCTCCGATGCAGCGATCGACATCCTGTCATCCGCTGGCGTTCTGAAGGAGATGCTGGGCCCTGCCCTGTCCGAGGATCCAGCGAGCTCGTCCGGAAACACCAGATGGTGCGATGTGTTGGAGGAATGAGAGGCCTGCGGAGACGCACTTGACGGGGAAGCTCTCACCGTGATCCTCAGATCACCCACCTGAGAGACGGAGGAACTAGAACGGGGAATGGCGAGGGGGATATCCCCTCATTTGACAAGGAGGTATCTGGATCGCAACATCGCAATGGTCATGTTCCCGCAATGAGAACATGACTCATCCATGAGCGCGGCTTCAGCGTGCTGATAGCCCAAGCACTAGACACAGCGATCGTAACCGTTAGATGAAGCCAGGAAACTACCACATCCAGAAACACACGAGTGGGAAGCCATCTTCAAAAAGACGCCTGTCGCTCGTGGAGCTCTTTTAGATATTGCTCTTTTAGAAAGGAAAAATGTTGAAGTGCCCAGGAGAGGTCGCAGCGCGACCGCAGAATGAGATCTGCAGCACACTCAGATAAAGCAGCAGCACTGGGCAGCAACCTCCACTTACGCGCCATCACACCAACACTGCGAAACGCTGTCTTGCAGACACTATCGGAGATTCGCAGAAGGTTGATATGCATCTGCACACGCTCTCTTTTTATACCTGCGCTGCAGGGAGCGGTGCGCGTGGCAAAGCACGCACACCAACTGTCATTGGCTCGTTTTGTTAACACTCGAAGGTGATTGGGCTCTCGGGCGAGATCCCATTTACATCAGTCATTATGACGTAACGTAGAACGTGACTGACTGAAAGGTAACTGAAAGCACAAATCCAAATGTTTCCATATCCGCAATGTTTTTCAATGTTAAACTATTATTTATAATGTAGACTTGGCTTCATGCGCGTTCGTATATCGACGGAAAAAAATCATCCTCTTCACATATGCGCAAACATGTTCTTGGCATAACAGCAGCTGTAGACCGGTTATACTGTGGAATCTTTATTGATATGTTTGGCTGAATGTATTTTATTTTGACAATGAACAGACTGCGATGGCAAGTTTGAATTGCTAGAAGGTGGTGTGTGTGTTGACCCAAATTGACCCCCAACTTGGGTCAATTTGGGTTAAAAAAAATTAAAAAAATTAAAAACCCAGGTGTAACCCAGTGTGTTATGTGAAATAATAAACATAGCTGTCAGTAACTGATTGCTCTTCAATAAAATCTCAATAAGATCCAGCTGTTTGGTGACTGTCTTCTCTCTTTTTTACAGTAGTAGAAACCCTCATGTGACTTTGAGACAGTTATGATGTGTCTCTCCTGTCGTCAGGATCATTGGACTATAAATAACATGATCTTCCCAAGGATCCTAATGCTAGGAAAGTGCTTTTTTATCTTCAACTATGTGGATGTCTCAGTAGAACATTATTTGTTTATTCAGTTCACAGTGGATTCTTTGGAACATCAGTTGCAGTTTTGGCGCAGGTTTTGCAAACAGAATTTTACTGTAAGATATGGACCTGACAGTAATACCACAACATGTAAGTAACCGTGTTCATTCTTGCCTAATCTTAAATTATATTCAGAATGCGATCAAAGAATGCTCCCTTTATAATCAGTGGAGTTTATTATCAATGACATAGTCTACACTGCAAAATGAATCTCTTATTTACATTGTGTTTGCACTGTTAGTTATGACGAAGTCATTTGTGAAAGTTCAAAACTCAACGAGATCACTGCAATTATGCGCTCAGCAGTCTGTCATCGGCTACATTGCTCATCACTGTAACTTTTCATGCGACAGGAGAATAACAGATATGAATGGATAAAATCAATTAATCATGTAGTGATCAGAAACAGGACTCACCATGATGTTGTACAGTGATGTTGAGAGGATGAGCTTTAACATTTACCCACAGTGCATCACTGTATTGTGTGTAGTAGACTGGTTTTCCTCTTCCAGCTCTACACCAGTACTGGCCTCCATCAGACACTGAATCAATCTTCACTCTGTAGGAGTTTGTTTCTGTCTTTGTCTCAGAGTTCAGTGTGTGTTTTTCCAGTAAAAGTCCCATCCAGCGGCCGGATCCATGCGACAGGTCAAAGTCACTGCGTTTCCTGTCAGCGCAGCTCCTGCAGGATATGATGTGAGTTCAGGCTTTGGCTTCAAATCTGCAAGAGAACAAGAACATATTCAGATCCTGAAGAGTCAGAGTTAGAAAAATCATTGATTATTTGTCTGCCTCAGAAAAATTATTCAGACATTTATGCATCCTGCACATTGAACAATAAGATTATTCTGTATAAAAACAGGCATGTTTGCCCAGAAAATAACAACTTAAATGAACATGGTTACGTTTTACTTGTTTGTGCATAAAGTGAACTTGCAACTAAGGTTTCATATGCATGCAGTTCTGCATCTGCATGTATAAGTGCTTCAGCCCTTTAATAAGAACAGAAGTGGTTGTTACAGAAGAGTATAAGAAAAGTGTTGAGCCACAAATACTGTTTTAATTAAGCATTAAACAGATGTGAACATGAACACTCACCTGATACAGTCAGTGTAACAGCATCACTGATGTCTGATCTCTCTCCTCTACAGCTGTATTCACCACTGTAAGACACATAATCAGCTCTGAATCTGTACTCTGCTGCTGTTTGATATGGATAGAAAGTGTTTCCATCTTTAAACCAGCTGTATCTCCACTGAATGTGTCCTGCTCGCTGTATGTCACATGTGAGAGTGACTGTCTCTCCGCTGAACACACGCTGATCTGGAGTCATCTTCACTACAGGTTTTTGTCTTGCTGTATTAATACATTTTTAGTTTGCTTTAGTTTGCTCATAGTTTGAATTGATTACATTAAAAAAATGTTTCCATATATTGGTTGAACATATTGATCAGACACTACTGAATTAATAGGCAGTGTCATGAGGTCATGTGACAGCAATGTCAAATACTACTATTACAATCATTTATCATTGCATAATGTATTCCAAACACTAAAATATTAAAAACAGTAGGAAATATACAGTATGAACTGTACTGTGTAAGCAGCAAGTATTTAATTCTGAACAAAACTACATTCTCTCAACTGGTTGTGTTATCATAATTCAGTGAGTTTATGAGGACAGTGATATTCAACTCACCCCTCACAGAGAGATAAGCAGAGACTAATTGTGATGAGTTTGGTCTTTCATCTCGCTGTCCTCTACACCGGTAATAATCCTCATCAGATGTAATTACTCCTCTGATAGTGAGAGTGTCTCTGTTTACAGTGTAACGACCAAACGTCTGTAACACTGGATTGTTTGTGCTGTATTTATACCACTCATATCTCCACTCAGGTATCCAGTCATATCTCCAGCTATATGTCAGGCCATTTCTCCTTCTCCAGTTACTGTGAGGCTCAATCATACACTTCAGAGTGACTGTCTCTCCAGTGAATACAGGACTGTCTGGTGTCACAATCAGTCTAGATCTGGGTAAATCTGTGAAGAAAGACAAAAACATGAAGTGACTCAAACAGCTCTTTCTGAGAAAAATATTTTGTTAATGTGTAATTAAAATCTAATTCATAATTTTGTCTTATGTTTCATGAGATTTGTTGTGTATTGCTTTTGTCGTGTCATTATTTTTCTGATCTGAGTGTTTTTGAGGAGGCTCTGGCTCCGTCTCGTCCTCAGACAAACGCCTCATCATAGAAAGCAGAATGAAGCTCCTGCTGAAGTAGAGCTGTTGCCCAGTGCTGTTTCATTTACGCAGCACAGGTTTTAGTTTTCTAAAAGTAAATTTCATATTTTTGATTTGCTAAAAGCTCATTTTTTCCCCATGTTTTATTATTATTATTATTATTATTATAGATATTGAGACCCCTTTGATCAGTGCCATTCTATCTCTCTAACTGTTTTAAACACAAGACTACAGCCTGTGTGAATGATGCTTTAGCATGTTAAATAAGATAATTAAACAATTAAACCCTTAAATGTAGTGTGATCATTTTAATTATCAATAGCATTGTAGGACCTCAACAAACGGACACACAAAATTAGTGCGAAAACAGCACAGTCCTTAAAAGAAGTCCTCTACCAGCCGTCTGCGGTCATGAGACTAGTTAACGATTAATCTCAGACCACGGTTTGACCCGTTTCCTGTCAGCGTTTTCTCATCCACTCAGAGGGATGATAATGACTAACTTAATCAGGAAAAACAAAGCTCCTGTGTTTTAAAGAACTGCAAGAGTCTTTCTTGCAACCCGTGGAGCAACCGCGTGATTTAGTCAAGATATAGGGATCCATACATTTCAAACAGGAAAAGGACCATTAAAGGAACTTAAAGCCCTCAGGCCGTCAAAACCACGAGATCTGTAACATGACCATCTGGATGACTCCCGCGTGCTCTGTCTCCAACTTTTCTCTTGCAACAAAAGAAACACTAACTTACACAAATGATCACTAAAGACAATCATTTATTTCCATTGCCATTGATGCAAGTGTATCAACAAATAACATGTTTGATGTCTTACATATATGCTTGATGTTTTATGTTATGCGCGGTGTGCTATATTTCGACCTTATAACTTTCTTTTGAATAGATTGCCGTGTGTAGTATAATATTAGAGCGTATTTAAAATGCAGGAAGTTGGAATTAATGTTATGTCGATGTTCAGTTTCATATGAAGGGTGAATACTTTTATAACCATTTATTCGAAATATCCCTCACATGATGGACGAAGCATTATTTTAATATATGCACGGAAAGAAGCCGTGCGGGGCGTGGCTTCGCCCTGTACAGACAATCTGGTTGGAAGATACCTTTAGTGGGTGGACAGAATCCACCCATTAAAACTCTGTGACACAAAGCTGCTGGAGCTGCTAAAAAAAGAACTGGGCTGCTGCTGCTGCTAACAACTGGGCCGCTGGAAGATCTTTGTGGCTGGAAAACCTTTGCTGCTGGAAAGCCTACAACCTTAACATCAGGTTGACCATCCAAGACTTCAACACTATCAACTTGCAAAGCCTGCAGCATAAGGACTTCAAAGCCTTGCCAGTTGCGCGCGGCCAGGAAGCCACCAATCCAAAAGGATTCCCGAGTGACGTCACGCAACAACGACATCGCAGCCGCAAAATCAGCTCCGGGATTCCCTCAAGCAACCATACAGAGAGCCAGCTCAGCCTTCAAGTCAACTTAATGCAAGTAACCAAACAAAACCATCTCTATTTGCTGAGCTGATGTGAATTAATCTTTAACAGTAAAGTCAAAGCCTCTGTTTGTGACTCCATCAGGTCTGAGAACCTTAAACTTTCTTCAAATCGCAACCCTCTTGCCCGAACGTGTGTATGTGTGTGTGTGTGTATGTTTTGTGTTAGTATTGTATCATAGAATAGTAAATAACTCTCGTTTCATTTATGATGAATGGTTTGGTGCTGTGTTTTTCAAGTTTGAAACTATTTTTCAAATAGTTGCTCAAATAGTTGCTGTTGCTCAAAATTACCCAACAAATTCTGTATTATTATCGGGGCCACGAGATAAACAGAATTGCTAAAATATACTGGTTTAATGCTCGCTGGCTCGAGTCGTTAAGAAAGTATAAATTATACGTTTTGATTAATACCAATTAATCAGATCCAGCAAATCTCTATGATTCGATTCCCTAAAGCTAAAATTCAAATTAAAAGCTTCAATAAAGAGCTAAAATTATTACAGCATGAATGTAACATCTGAATGAAAGTCTCTGACATCAGATCAGTCTCTGTAGCATGTAGCAAAGACAGTTTAGGAGCACTTCGACCTCGGCGCAGTAATATCATCACTCATCAGCTCTTCTGCCATACATTATAGTTATCATTTTTTATCCGCTTAGAAAAACGCCACGATTTATACTCGTGTAACTACTCATGTAACCGTCTTTAAATAGGGAAAACATGGAAGTGTTTGGTGGCTTCTAAATTCACCCCTTTTTGGATCCTAAGGAATGAATGGTGCTAAGCTAAACGCATAGCATAGTTGCGCCGTGCGCTAGAGCGATTAAGTGCACACAGTGAAATGGGAGAGGTACGTATCAACTCGTCTAAGTTGAGGGAAGAACATATTAGAATATGGAAAAACGGTGGTGTTTTCCTTTAAGCTGGTCTTGTGCTGGTCCTAAGATGGTCCTGAGCAGGAGATAGTTGCTTGGGACCAGCACTTGACCAGCTTAAACCAGCTCATGACCAGCTTAAACCAACGAGCATAGTCCGTCTTCGGCACACAAATTAAGATATTTTTGATGCATTCTGACAGCTTTCTGGCCCTCTCATAGACAGCAATGTAAAAATCACGATCAACGTCCAGAAACGTAGCAAGGAGATTGGTAAAATAATTCATGTGACATCAGGGGTTCAAACGTAATTTTACGAAGCTATGAGAATCCTTTTTGTATGCAAAGAAAAAAAAAAAAACTCACTCTAGCACCATTTTGGAGAGTATCCACTAAACACAAACAGCGTACGCTGTTTTGTGTCAGCTGTGCCATGCGGATACATTTTGTACATTATTTACGCTTTGATTTGAACAAAAACAATGCATCCGTGCAGTGCAGCTGACACAGAACAGCATATGTTGTTTGCATTCGGTGGATACTCTCCAAAATGGCGCTAGAGTGATGCGGAGGAGACGAATTATTGAATAAAGTCATCTTTTTTTTTTTTTTTTTGTGTACAAAAAGTATTCTCGTAGCTTCATAAAATTACAGTTGAACCCCTGATGTCACATGGATTATTTTACCAATCTCCTTGCTATATTTCTGGACCTTGATCGTGTTAGGTACATTGCTGTCTATGGGAGGGTCAGAGAGCTGTCAGAATGCATCAAAAATATCTTAATTTGTGTTCCAGAGACGAACAAAGCTTTTACGGGTTTGGAGCGACATGGGGGTAAGTGATTAATGACAAAATTTTCATTATGGGGTGAAGTAACCCTTTAAGTCATTTTAAATGCAGCTTACTTGCGTTGTCAGGTTACTCATGTGCATGCAAAGGGGAAAAGTGGTTATTTTAATGAGCTAATATTTGTGAGTTATCAGCTTACTTGTGTGCATGTAAATGTGAGAGTGACCGTCTCTCCTCTGAACACACGCTGATCTGGCCTCACCTTCACTGTTTTGCTTCCACTGAGTTAATACATATACAAGTAAATATCAATAGATTAAAAATCAAGCATATGCAGTTGTCATTATTTTTGGTTTGTTTTCAGTTTGTGGGTGAACACAGATGTTAGCAGGGGCGTCGTAATGGGGGAAGGTTAGGACGATACTAAGGGCCCTGGCTAGAGAGGGGGACCCAAGTCAATATGCTATTCAGGGGCCCAGAAACCATAGTGGCACACTTTGATTTCAGAAATCATCTCTGGTCATTATTAGAGACAGGATAGATGATTTTACACCAGGCTGTGATCTGCTCCAATTCATCTCTACACTCTGATATATTATAGTGCTGAAACGCATCACTACAATAATAAGTTATTTTGTGAGCTTTAGATAGTAGATATTAGATAATATTTGGGGTCCATATGACTGTATTCACATTCATATATATATATATATATATATAGTTGTTATGCTTAAAACTGAGGGATGTGATGATATAAGAAAAAAACAAATTGACGTACCTTGAGTAAGTCCAGAGTGGCTGCATAACAGCATCAGCACTAAACACAGCACAAAAACAGAAATGAAGCATTTATCATAAAAACATAATGAAACAATACATGGTTGGATGGTTGTTAAATGCAAAATCATGAAAAGTTTAGTAGAGTTTAGTTCGGTTCACTTTTTATTTATGATTAAACTGTAAACGATTATTCTATAAGATAACTGGTTATTGGAATGCACAATACAGATTTATTACACACTTGCCCTATAGGGTCTGCCGTGCTCCCACAATGCTGCACCATTCTTTGTTTCAGTGATTTAACTTAGGCAATAGTGATATGACAAATGTTGTCAACATTTGCAAATACTTGACATACAGTGCCCTCCAAAAGTATTGGAACAGTAAAGACAAAATTGCTCTGTTGGCTGTGGAGTCAACACATTGACAAATATGATTAAAAGATGAATATGAGAAAAAACTACAGAATGTCACATTTTATTATTGGGTGATTCAACACAGAGATGTTTTACCAGCTAAGAAGTTCAGAACTTTTAGAGTTTCATCCCTCTATCTGATGTGAGCATAAGTATCGGAACAGTTGCCTCACAGGTCTTTCTAAGTGGAGAGCAATAGACAGACGGGGAGCATGGCGCGATAAAAATAACGACATAGCTGGTCTCATGGTGCAGACACATCAGCTGTGTCCTGTTGCATTAATTCTTCAGATATTAAAAGCAGGGAATGTCGTATCAGTTATATCCATTACTTCTGCATTCTGAATCTTGCATTCGATGATGACACACACAAACCAGGATGAAGATGAGGGAGCTGACTTTGAGAGAAAAGCAAGCAATTTGGATGCTAAAAGAAAAGAGGAAGTCAATTATAGCTATAGCAAAAACAAAGGGCATGGAGAAATCAAGAGTTTGGAAAACACCAGCGACACCAGCAACCAAAAACGACCTGATCGGCTGAGAAAACAACAGTAGTTGATGACAGACAAATCATAAAAGCTGTTAAAATGAACCCTAAAAGATGTGTCTGTAAAATCACCAACAACTTCCAGAAAGCTGGGTGATGCTCTGACAATCTACTGTCCTCAGGAGACTTTGACACAGAATTACAGATGCTACACAGCAAGATGCAAACCTCTGACCAAAAATAGAAAGGCAAGATTAGAGTTTGCAAAAAAGCACAAAGGTGAGCCAGAAGAGTTTTGGAACTATGTTTACAGATGAGACAAAGATGAACCTTTATATAAGTGATGGGAAAACAAAAATGTGGAGAAAAAAAGGGAACTGCAATGATCCCAAGCACACAGCCTCATCTGTAAAGCATGGTGGCATGCATGGCTGCCTCTGGAACAGACCCTCTCAACTTTACTGATGACTTAATGTATGATGACAGTAGCAGAATGAATTTGGAAGAGTACAAAACCATCTTTCCTACCAATATTCAAGAAAATGCCACCAGATTCATTAGGAAGTGCTTCATATTGCATCAGGACAATGATCCAAAACACCTGCCAGTTCAGTCAAGGAATTTATAAGGGCGAAGAAATGGAAAGAATTAGATTGCCCAAGTCAGTCTCCAGATTTAAATCCGATTGAACATCAATTTCACCAGCTGAAAAGGAGAGTAAAGGCAGAAACTTCCCAAAACAAGCAACAATTGGAAATGGCTGCAGTAAAGGCTGGGAAAAGTATTTCAAAGGATGAGAGCAAGAGTCTGGTGATGTCTATGGGTCACAGACTCACTGCTGTGATTGTGCACAAGGGATCTGCAACTAAATAATAGCTTTTAATCTTTTATATCTGCCTTATGTTCAACTGTCCCAATACTTATGCTCACATCAACGAGTGGGATGAACTCTAAAAGTGCTGTTCTTTCTATTTGGTAAAACGTGTATGTGTTGAAACGGTTAATAATAAAATGTGACATTCTGTAGTTTTGTCTCGTATTCATCTTTTCATCATATCTGCAAATGTCTTGACTCCACAGCCAACAGAACAATTTTGTCTTCACTGTTCCAATACTTTTGGAGGGCACTATAGCAAGATATTTTTCAGTGGCATTTAAGTGGATGATTTAAAATAACCACTTCAACAAACGATGAAACAAACAACAACAACAACAACAAAAAAAAAAACCTTAGTACCTCTCCAGTATAAGAATTCTGGTCACACTTTATATTAGGTGGCCTCAACTACTATGTACTTACATCAAAAAATAAGTACAATGTACTTATTGTGGTCATATTGTATTGCAAAACACTTTTGCTGCTATTGAGGTGGGATACGGGTAGGTTAAGGACAGGTTTGGTGGTATGGGTAAATTTAAGGGTGGGTTAAGGTGTAAGGGATGGGTCAACAGTGTAATTATAAATGTAATTACAGAAATTAATTACAGATGTAATTACATATAGGTATTTTTTTAAAATATAAGTACAATGTAAAAACATGTATGTACACAATAAATGCATTGTACCAAATTATTAATTTAAATGTAAGTACACAGTAGTTAAGGCCACCTAATATAAAGTGGGACCGAATTCTCTATATTACCACAGTACCTTTGGAGTTACATTGTTAGTAGGCTACAGGTTGTAGCCCTGTTGTACCCTACACGTGTGACAATCTCTCTCGCTCTACTTTTCATTTTAACCAGACCAGGGAGGGGCGCATTTCCCAAAAGCATTGTTAGCTAACTACGGTCGTTTGTTCCTTTGAACTATATTGGTAACGACATAACTTGCAACCATAGTTGCTTTTGGGAAATGCACCCCAGAACAGCACTCTCAACTCGCCTTTCCAGCCAATTTCAACCAGATCAGTCAGAAACCAGGGATAATCTTTAGTGATGATGAATCTTAAATGACATTCAGGCCCTTCCTAACTGAGCTGCTCACGTCCTCATCCAGGCCCCTGCAGTCTCTAGACTATTGTAACGCTTTTCTGGCTGGACTTCCAGAATGTGGAATTAGACTCTCTCCTCTACAAAAGATACAGAATGCAGGAGCAACAAGAAAAGCCCTTGTTACACCTCACTATATCTCTCCTCAGTGGTTAACGGTTACCGCACTCATCAAGTTCAGCACACTGATGAAAAAAACAACAACAAAAAAACACACACTCAAAAACAATTATTGGGGGAGACAACAAATAGAGAAACTGTAAACAAAAAATATCCTGCTTGTGTTCATCCTTAAAATGACATAAAACGTGCATAGTGACAACAGTTTGCCTAAATTCTGATTTATTTCGGCAAACTCTCCAGAACACACTGAAAATACGGTGTGCATTTCAATGTATCATTCTGTGGTACTTTTGTATCCTATTTTTAAGTTTGAGGCTGGTCGCTATACACTGCCATTAAATGGACGAGCACAAGCAGGACATTTTTTACAGCTTCTCATTTTGTGGTCCGAACAAAAAAGAAAGGTATACGGCATTAGAACAACACCAGGGTGAGTAAACACTGGCTGAATTTTCATTTTTGGGTGAACTATTCCTTTATCTGCTCCTCTCTGGTGGAATTGTCACATTTCTTACTGTAATTAGGAATATTCAGTTCAATATTTAAACAATTCAGCAACTGCTAAAAACTCAGCTTTTCTCTGTGAACTTTATCTAAATCATTTTGTAAACTCTGTTCCAGCCTGTACTCAGATGTATCGAAACTGTGATGCAAAACAGTATTTGCAACTTTGTATTAGCTAATAGCAAATAACTTATTAGCTAATAAGCAAATAACTTTGTGTCACTTCTCATGTTATGGCCTCCTTGGGATTAATCACTTTGTGTTATTTTGCATTTGTAAATTGCTTTCAAAAAATTGAATTTAAAAAAATGTATCAATGTAAAATAAAATACAATCAAATACTCACAGAGGGCGAGGGACAGTGCACTGGACTCCATGTTGCCACAATGCTGTGTGTTCAAAACCAGATACTTCCTGTGCTTTAATGGTAATTTCTTATTTCAAGGAAGAGGGAGGGTCTAGAGGCAGAGATGGAAAAAAGGATCTATTTCGAGAGATATATTTAAAGGGGACCTTTTATGCAAAAATAAATTTTATAAGGTGTTTGAGCACAGTTGGGTGGCCGCAGTGTGAAAACAACCAGCCTATAATTGTAAAAATCCACCCACTAATTTTTTTTATAATCCCAATAAACCATTAACAGCCTCTCAGAACGAGCGGTTTCAGATTCTCCCTAGGTACACGTCACCATAGCGAAAAAGTCTTGTCCATTTTTTGATGCTGCCCTATTAGCATAGACACAGCCCTGAGTGAGAAGCAGCAGTTTGACTCTGTCATTACTGTTTTCTTGCTGTAGCTGCTGGAGATATACAATGTCAGAGCCAAAGAGGCATTTCAAGTGTTGTGTTTTGGGATGCACCAACGAACGAGTCTCCATAGACTCCCTCCATCTAAACCACTGAGGACACTGTGGTTAAGTTTCATGTCTAAGGAAATGTCCTGGAAAAAATCGGTAAAGTCCCCAATATGTGTAGGGTTTAATACTAATGTTTCATGTGCGAATGTCAGGTCCAGACAAAGTAAGAATCACACGTTTTCCAAATTGCCCTTCTGAAAGAGCTTCTTGGCACTCTGTAAGGCTAATGATGCTAAAGCTACCTTTGTCTCTGTCTGTTTTCACTGGTGCTGCCTTCATGAATGATTGTGAATAGGAATGTGGTTGTTAAAAGTTGCATATGAAAGCAATGTGAGTCGATCGCTTGAGATTGTTAAGCTCATAATCACAAGTGGGACTTATAAAGTTAGTGATAGCATTCGATAGCACCATGAGACAAGCTATGTTGTTATTTTTATCGCGCAGTGCTCCCCGTCTGTGTAATTCATAAACGCAAATTTATTATGCACAGTATAATCAGATGACTGACTTTGTAACAGAGTATGTTTTCTGTAAAAATAACAGGCTTATAATAATAGTGGAATGTTTATTTCCAAAGGCTAGCACTTCTATTGCCCGAGTTTGAGCTCTTGAAGCTCCGCCCTCTTTTCTGGGAGCACCAGCTCATTTGCATTTAAAGTGACATACTCAAAAACGGCACAGTTTGGCTTATACCCTAAAAGTGGCAATTTTAACAAGCTATAAATAATTATCTGTGGGGTATTTTGAGCTAAAACTTCACGTACACACTCTGGGGATATCAGAGGCTTATTGTAAAAAGGAGCATAATAGGTCCCCTTTAACCTTTCTTTTAGTACATTCACACATTAAATGCAACAGCCCCGTACACAGCAGATATCAACAGTATTTCGATCGGAATGGCACACCTGATTAAACTAGAAGAAGAGCACCATGTTCCATCTTCACCACCCTCATCTTCAGTTTGTTCAGGTCTTCTCTTACAGATTCCTGTAAAAGCTGAAAATCATGTTTGTTTAATAGAATTCACCATCTAGTAAATATTAAATAGCAATTCAATTTTAAAATATACATTTATGATACATTTGAAGATACATTTAGTTGTTTTCCTTAAATACACACACACACACACACACACACACAATTAAGATCAGGCACTCCATCACACATGGATGACTGCTGTCTGAAGTTGATTTATCCAGATTTATGATTGACAACAAGAAGTTATAAAACATGTTCATTGGTTTTCCACTTGTGTATTAGTAATGCAGTGAGAAGTGCAGTTTGAGCCTTTCAGAACAAAAACAGAATAACTAGAAACAGAGCAAAAGTCGAACCACAATAATCAGCTCAACTTTTTCTCAGGCCTCACACCGTTTTCATATTTCAAGTAGACTAGCATAACAGCTAGCTGTTATTATTGAAGTTATTATATATTCTATGAAAACAGACCTTGATGCAATTTATAGATCTGCTCACACTGTCAGAAGGTATTACACTATTTATTGAGACACACAGAAGCAAAACTGGTTAAACCCACCAAGTTATTGTTGGCTCTTTGACGAAATAGCCTACATTTTGTTCCTCTTTTGTAAGTTTCTTTAAACGTAAACCTCTGCTAATATAATAGAAATGAGAGCGCATCTGCAATTCCAAATATGAACATTTCCAGATATAAGAGATGATGCAGCTAACTAAACTCCTAAATATTCTCAGTATCCAAAATGGAAACCCAGATTTCAAGAACATGCAGAAAATCTGAGCAATCTAACAACCAGACCTGCTTTTGCAACATGTTTTTCGCAATATGTAACCTGTGAACAAAACTATTAAAAATAGAAACGCTGTGACAACAGGACGAAAATGTGCCCTGCTCTGCTGTTAAAAACAGCTAAAATTGGCTGTTTGGCTCGTCTGAGCTGGTCTCCCCGTGTGGTTTACAGTTACTGGAAGTGTAGATCAGTCACACACACGTGCGCTTCAAGCTGCCCAAGTCCACAAGTTCCTCAGAGATGTCATCAAGGCCATTGTCAAAGTGCACTGTAAAAAAAATCCAATTAACAAAATGTTGGAAGGGCAAAAATATTTAAGTTTAACTAATTTTATTGTTCGGGCTTAGATGAGAAGACATACAGTATATTAAGTCTGCACAAATATATATTAAAAACATTAAATGAATGGTTATTTTCAAATACAGTTAACATTCAGAATCCTAAATGTTGACTAAACTAATAAAAACAAATCCAGCCAACCCTGAGATCATTCTGCACGTGCACAGGCCCGAGTGACTTTGCAGGAGAAACAGTGCCGCCATCTTGTCAAATTCACACGTCAGGTAAGAGCCACTAAATAAATGTAATTTTTTTTAGACTAAATGTCACAAGATAATCATGCAACATATTTGATTTTTTCAGGCGTCAGGTAAGTCAAGTGGCACTGAGTAAATATTTGTAACGTTACTTAACGTTAGACTGACAAAACTATACAAAACGTATATTAAAAAGGTGTAAATGTTTTATTTAAAATGTATATATTTATTCTCAATGTACAATATATTTAAAAACATCGAATAAGCGTTGTATGATATGTCTGAGGGGAATTTAAGTTAAGGGAATGTGGTCTTTCACCTTGTTTAATCCATAAAACACTTAATGTCAAAAGCTGTGTTACTATAATGAATTTTAGCTGATTTTAACGTGTTGTATGATATTTTTGTGTTTCCGTGCCGTGAAAAGATATAAAGAGTTTGCGCAGTCTTTCTCTCTTTAATAAACCATTAACCGAAATCTTATGAAACGTGTAACTTAATGTAAACCACAGTAATGCGCTCATTTGAAGTTAACATGGGCGTGTTGAATGGGTTTTTGCGTGTGTAAACTTTTGCAATTATCCCATGAAGTAAAAAGACAACATTAAACATGAACACAACAAGCCAGAATCCGCAGTGAAATGTTGCTCTTTCCAAACGAGGCGGATTAACATTACACAGCATTTCTGGTCTCGTTAAGACGCTTCTGAAGAGAAGTTCGATGTTCCAAATGAAAATTAACAACTGAATCATTTCACAAGGCCATTCAAAGCATCTCAGTCAGTTCCCTAGGTAGTGAATCACTAGATCATGCACAAGTTCGTGCACAAAGACCGTTGCTCAGTAAACAATAGAGTGGTGGAACCATGATGTAACTTTGTAGGCAAAAAGCCGGAAGCGAATTAGCATTTTAGCACTTCCAGTTCATCGTCCCAGAGTCAATGAGTTTTTTTGAATGGGAGTTTGGTTAAATCCCCTAAAATAGCTCAAGATACTTTCATGTTTTATTCTCGACATAAAACACACCAGTTACACCCCACTCTTGATTTTTTTGAAAACTGTTACTTTCTTTAAAAAGACGGTGGCTAACAAGATGTTAAATGGGACTACAGGCACTGTCGGAAACATTAAACGTCATCACGCCGAACAGTTGATCAATTTACAGTATTTTCCAATCGTAGTGTATAATTTATAGTACAATTAATAGTTGAATAACCAATTAATATTTTATCGCATTTTATATTGTTGTTCAACAATGTTTTTTTGCTTTCCCCCGAAATGTCACAAGCCTTCAGATGGAAGATGCTCGTTTTATCGCTTACTGATACGGAGACTCTCGTACCATAAGGTAAACTCATATTACAATTATTACATGTAAACATCACATTTACCGGCTTAGTCATGGTGAAAGTCAAACTTTAACGATGTATAGTGCTTAAAGCCACGTTAAAATGAAATGTTTATGGCCACAAGAAGCTGTAAGAAAGCATATAGATTGAGAATTTTCTAGAAGCAAGGATAGAATAATATTTTGTGTAACCATCCTAACAAAACAATAGCTGACACGTGGTACTTTATTCACTAAAATAAGTTTAATCTTACCATATCCAAAACTCGCTCACTCTGCTGCTATTTAATAGATTAAATGCACTAGAATTTTATTGAATAGTACGTGGAGACACATTTTTAATTAAAATATTAATATTAATCAAGGATTTATTGACTTTTAATGCCTTATTTCAAAATGTACAGCAATACATGCTTTCATATGTCCTTTAGTCGTGATTATTTCATTTATTCACTATACTATTTGTTACAAATGGCTCTAGTTTTGTATTTATTCCAGTATATATGAAAAGGTTCATGTAGCGTGGATTAAAATTCATATACAGGGTAAATCCTTTTCACTGAACGTTAAAAGTAAGTTTGAAAAAGTTGTTGGGAGTGTGATGGTGGTGACTTTGAAGGCGAGCGTGTTGGTGTAGTTTGTTTATAGCCTACGTTAAATTCTGGCGCTTTTATTGTGGCTTCAAAATTCATAAAAGTTATATTATTTTGTGAAGCCCTTTACACAATCTGACATGGCTGCGGTTGGAATTGAACTGCAGGTTTCATCTGGCCAGAGGAGAACTGGCCCCCCGACTAAGCCTGGTTTCTCCCAAGGCTTATGCAAAGAGCTTATTTTTTGCGATAATCCAAAAGCCTATGGAAAAATCCCATTGGCTTTTTGTCGAGGGAACCAGTTTCTCGTTAACAGCCGATCCACCTACAAAGTGGCGTCATAGTTCCCCCACTCTATTGGGACAATTGATCAATTAATTTGTAAAACATCACTATTGGTATTTATCAACAACAACAGGCAGGACCGCTATATTTTGATATTATTTGTATGCTATTTAAGGTAACTTAGTCCTATAATATGAAATGTACACTTCTATTACAAATCCAGTAAGCATCAGTGCTCCCTGTTGTGCAATGGATCATGGAATGAATTTGAGCTCCAGAGACAGATCCCTTTTTCCATCGGGACAAGACCGCGAACCAGACAATCCTCTGCTCAATCTGACCTGTGTTGTAGCCTAGAATTAAATCACACCATGCTGGTTTCATCTGGCTAGAGGAAAACTGCCCCCCGACTGAGACTGGTTGCTCCCAAGGTTTTCTACTCAATCTCTGTCACCGATGGAGTTTTGTGTCCTTGCCACTGTCGCCTTTGGCTTGCTTATTTGGGGACTTGACTGATTGCACAGACATTATTGGAAGAGAGCTGAATTGGATGATGTCAACACTGAATCACCAATGAACTGACTTTAACTGGAAAAAATGACTTGTTATTGTCCTCTTATATTACTGACACACTATTTTCCTGTTTGACTCTGTAAAGCTGCTTTGACACAATCAGTATTGTATAAAGCGCTATATAAATAAAGGTGATTTGACTTTATATACTTCTGCCTCATTTTAAAGATGTAATTGTGAACAGTAGAAATATTTGTAAATGTTTGTTTGCTAACATTTTCTTTAGCTTGTTTAGTTTTTTCTTAGTTCATTAAACAAAGTTTAAACTGAATTTTGTAGTTGTATTACAGATGTAATGTCAACTGGAGCTAGTTCACCCAAAAATGAAAAAAATGCTGTTAATTTACTGACCCTTAGGCCATTCAAGATGTAGGTGACTTTTTTCTTTTCTTTATTACTGTATGTTTAGTCTGTATGAAAAATGCTATAAATAGAGATTGTTTTTAAATAAAGGCTATTATGTGTGGTAATGTGTGTGTTTTTAGTGATTGATAAACACCAGTTAATAATTGTTAATATTTTTGTTAAACTATAAAAATATGTTAATGTAGTTCCCTAGCAATTTTTTATGATGCCCAAATAATAAATCTTAGTTGAGGTAACATATAAAACACATGGAGTAAATGTTTAAATTGTAATTGACATAACTTGCTTTCTAAATGTTTGACCAATTAAAACATTTTAGTTGAATGGACTATACAACTAGTTCAGTAAAGGTTGAGCCAACTAAAAAATAAGAATTTAGGCAACACTTTTAAAGTCAGAAATTGACTGAATGTAAAATTTCTGTGGAACTTCTTACTAAATAATAATTAGTTGAAACTGCTTGAAATTGTTTCTATTCATACACATGTGAACACAAATACAAACACACACAAGAACACACACCCTCCCAGCACACACTCGAACACATGCACACATATACTGTATATACATATAATCTGACATTTTTTTTTTTTTTTTTTTACAGAAATTCTGAGCTGCTGCATGACCTTATGCATGAACATTCATCAAACATAAGTTGCGAATTCTGGGTCTGGTCCTAATGATTGTAAAAAAGCTGTAATGCTTAAGATTTAATAATTACCGTACAATATATATTTATACATATATTTCAAGGCTGCAATTTGGAAAAACGTTTAAGCTAATGCTGCTGAAATGGAGGTTAAAGGGAATATGAAGAGGTGGCTCCAGCTGGCAGATCAAAAGGGCGGATTTCAGGAGGCAGACACACTCTGTGAGTTTAAATGTCCCATCTCTTTAACCTTCCACATTACATCACATTTCTATAATTCAAATCCATTAAATTATTTTCATGCTGCACCAATTAGTGTAAGCAACAACACTTGGCAACACTTCTCATAATATCTAATGTACTTGCTATCTTGCTATAGCTCTAAGGGCGTGGAATGTCCTATAGGGGTTCGGGCCCACTCAACCCGCGGACTCGCGTCCTCGTGGGCCTGGGCAAATGGCATATCTATTCAGGACATTTGTTGGGGGTGGGCGTATCGATCCTAAAATCGATAGTATCGATACCAATGTTGGTATTGGTATTGGATCGATACTAGCCTGATAAGATCGATATTTTAGGTAAATGTTTTCTCCTATACACTTAATACATTGTTTAATATGTTCAACAAAGTGTAGACGTGTCTGTGGGTGTATATTCCGCTCTTTTCACATCTCGTATGCAAACATCGCTGCTGCTCCCCTGCTATGCTGTTTTGTTGTCATGCCATCACGTGACCCAGCGGCTCAAGCGCAAGCGGATACAGCGCGAGATGGAACGGCAGAACTCCGAGCTACAGAGGAAATGAAAAGGGGAGGAAGGAAATCCTTCACATAGTGCATATTGTATATAATTGTATACCGAATTTGTCCTTTTTATGCAGTATCACCGTAAGGTGTACACTGAGTTTGGCCTTTTAATATTATTTCTTAATGCATTTAGCCACTTTAAATGTTTTCATTATAACGGTTTTCTATGGGAGTAAAATGCTTAACATGTAATTTAACTTGTTTGCATATATATTCTGGGCTCAGCTGCTTGCCACATATTATATTTTATTAACGAACTGTATACCGAATTTAGTCTATTTATTTATTTGGTCTTTAGCACTGTCTTCCTCCATTGCACCATATTAAATGTTTTTATATTGCAATGAGAAAAAATGAAATTCAGCGTGTTGCATTCATGTTCTGGGTTCATCTGCTTACCTGTACATACAGTACATAGTAGGCCTATATATTTTTATAAACTATACCGAATTTGGCCTTTTCATATCACAGTTTTTTATTGCAATAATAACAAACAAATATTACAGTATGTATAAAACAAAGAGAAAATACAGTACATACATAACATCCGAAAATCCATTCAGTACTAAACGAGTTATGGTTTAATAGGCCTAGTTCTTTTTCATATCACTGTCTTCATTCAATAAGTCAATTAAGTTAAACTTTTCTTTATAATGGTTTTCTATGGGAGGAAAATGCATAATGTGAAAACTTTGAGAGTTGCTTTCATATTCTGGACATATGCTAACTTGTAGGCCTATATCTAGTTTGCAACATTAATAAGGTGTATACTGAGTTTTGTCTTTTAATATCACGTTCTTAATTTATTAAGCCACGTTAATTATTTTTATAACTCTTTTCTATGGGAGGAAATACTTAACATGAAACTGTGCATTGCTTTCATGTTCTGGGCTCCTCTGCTTGCAAAGTCCTTTTAGAAAGGCAAATAATATCCACGTAGCTTTAAAGTGAATATAATATTAGTCACATCAACATTAGTATTGTTTTTTTTTAATTATTTTTAATTGTTGTTGGTCATTTAAATGTATGTTTTTTTTTTTTAAATGACAAGCATCGGTATCGGAATCGGTATCGGCAATACTGTCCCTGTATTTACTCGGTATCGGATCGATACCAAAATTTGCAGTATCGCACACCCCTAACATTTGTCCTCACCCAGCACTTTCGCGAGGTTTTACATCTCAGGTTTTATAACCTAGATGTGTCCTCGCTTGCCTCTCATGTGCTGTCAGTGCGAGCAGCGCACGCGCCTAATCAGCCTGAGATGTGTATCAGTGGTTTCGACTAGGTCGTATACACCCTACTGGCATAAAGTTGGCTAGACGTTGGACGTTCGATATTCGCATATTTAGGGACCGTCTCTAAAGTTACATGCTATATTGGTATACATTTTTCTATCTTCAATAGCATATGAGCAGAATGACTTACAGTCATAAAACAATCTGTAAACTGTTCATCTAGATGTCAACTATAATGCACACCTTTTACAGTTTTGATATTTTTTAAAATCTACTGTAAATCATATGTAAAAAGTGCTATTTTTCAGTACGATTGGGCTCAAACGCAAATTTAAAGCTCAATAGCATTTACATTTAGTCATTTTGCAGACGCTTTTATCCAAAGCGACTTACAACTGGGGAATACATAAAGCAATTCATCTTGAAGAGGCAATCAGACAGACGAAGTGCTTGTAACACCAGGTCTCAGGCGTTATTTAAATAAGTACAAGCTAGCAAGGGAAGGAATAAATAAAGAGAAAGAAACGAAGTATTCTTTCATAACAGCAAGTAATTAATTTAAACAACAGATCTACGAACAAGTATTAAAACACTTACGCGCTGCCTTCCGTCTCTTCTGGAGACTAGTCGACTTCTCCTCAAATTGCGTTTCAATATTTAAGACAGTTACATTGTTTTTTGGATTGATGGATTACAATGATGATACACATGCAAGACAAACCAAGATATTTATTTACTCATAATGTTACAGTTTTTGGAATAGACACATTAATTTAAACAGTTCATACAGAGTAAAACTTTGGTCTCTATAGGTAACTAAATAAGTAAAACAGGCAACTGGTGACCAAAACCAACAAAATCATTGCCAAGTGTTCACTACTGGAAAAACAGACAAACACCACGTGAATATATCACGAACTGCCGTGAGACTGGGTTGTAGCATCACTAAACCTTTTTTTTTTTTTTTGACAAGGAGCATATAAAAGCGGAATAACACACTAAAACAGTTGTTTAATGAAAGAATAAATGATATAAGGTAAATCAAATACACACATTTTTAAAAACATGTTAATATCAGGTTGAAGTTTCTTCTGTCACTGCGTACTGGCTTTGGTCTTCAGCAGATGGAACTGTGAAATACACAAAAAAATAAAATTGTGTGTGTATATATATATATACACATATACATACATACATACATACATATATATATATATATATTAGTTTTGTTATAAAAGGAGGAGGGGGAGAGATCAGACAGAAGTTGTACCTCTCGCTCTGTAGCATTTGAACAGCAGCACGACTGTCGACAGCAGATACGGACAAGCTGCCAGAAGAAAACTGAGGATGCTGAAGAAAATCTGAACTTCTGGCACTGAAAAACAGATGTACAAGCACATTACTAAACAGCTGTATATCGAAGGCCTAGTGTACATAAGCATAACTTTTCCACAAACTAAATTAGCTTAACATTGTCAACATATGCAACCTCAGTGTTTATGTGCTTTAATCAAAAACTAGGTTCCTTAACGATAACAGACATGCTGAAGAATGAAATAGGCCATATTTTGCATTTATGATAATTTAATTCAATTTTCTTAAGGGGAAACAAGAATCTACTCCTCACACCAAAATGCTGTACTCGACACTAACCATATATGAGCACATTTAGATTAATTCTTAGCTGATTTTAAAAGAAAAATAATTAATTTATTTACAGTCATATCTTGACAGGAACACCACTAAAATGCTTGAACTGATTTGAATGCTGTTGAGTGAGTGTAATTACAGCACTCTTCATATTACTGAATGATGCGATGCTGGTTATAAAGTGATGATTTCACTTGTAGTTGGCTACTATAACAGCACAATATGCAGTATTTTCGACATGATTTGATACTTTTGTTCATGTTATGTGAAATAATAAACACAGCTGTCAGTAACTGATTGTTCATGAATAAAATCTCATCATCTGACAGAGACGGAGCTCCACTGACTCTCACCTCTGACTGAGATCCAGCTCTTGGGTGACGCTCCTCTCTCTGTTTTACAGGAGTAGAAACCCTCATGTGACTTTGAGACAGTCGTGATGTTCATCTCTCCTGTCGTCTGATTCTGGACGAGTGATCCGTCTTTATAGAAATCAGCTCCGAGGATCGGGGAGTTTGTAGATCGATGTAAACAGTGTAGAGTCAGAGTATCTCCCTCAATCACAGGATCAACAGAACTCCCCAGAATCACATCACCATCTACACAAAAAATAAACAAATGTGTGCTTATTGCAAAAAAAGTATGTATATATCAAAATAATTCATAAGTAAAAATGCAAAAAAATGATTTTTTTGAGAAATCAAATTTCCCTTGATGTAAGAGTTCACTGTAAAAACATTCTGTGAGTTTCAGTGCTCAATAGTTCAAAAACAGCTTTTATTGAAACCAAGCTCATAAAATGACTTCATATTTTGTCACATTATGACATAATAGTGCAACAAAATGCCTACTTCTATCACGTCTTTGGCACCGCCCACTGATGCGAAGGAGAGAAGAGCAATACAGGATCATTGGACTATAAATGACATTATCTTCCCAAGGATCCTAATGCTAGGAAAGTGTTTTTTTTTTTTTAAATCTTCAACTATGTGGATGTCTCAGTAGAGCATTATTTGTTTGTTCAGTTCACTGTGGATTCTTTGGTAAATCAGTTGCAGTTTTGGCGCAGGTTTAACAAACAGCCTTTTACTGTAAGTTATGGACCTGACAGTAATACCACAACATGTAAGTAACCGTGTTCATTCTAATGCCTAATCTTAAATTATATTCAGAAAGCGATCAAAGAATGCTGCCTTTATAATCAGTGGAGTTTATTATCAATGACGTAGTCTGCACTGCAAAATGAATCTCTTATTTACATTGTGTTTGCACTGTTAGTTATGATGAAGGCATTTGTGAAAGTTCAAAACTAATTGCAATGATGAGATCACTGCATTTATGCGCTCAACAGTCGGTCATCGGATACATTGCTCATCACTGTAATCTTTCATGCGGCAGGAGTATAACAGATACGAATGGATAAACTAAATTAGTCATTAGTCAAATTAGTCAGGAGAAACTTGTTCATGCCTTTATCACCAGCAGGGTGGATTATTGTAATGGTCTCCTTCCAAAGAAGACCATTAGACAGCTGCAGCTCATCCAGAACGCTGCTGCCAGGATTCTGACTAGAACCAGAAAATCTGAGCATATCACACCAGTCCTCAGGTCCTTACACTGGCTTCCAGTTACATTTAGGATTGATTTCAAAGTAATTTTACTCGTTTATAAATCTGTCAATGGCCTAGGACCTAAATGCATTGGAGATATGCTCACTGAATATAAACCTAACAGACCACTCAGATCATTAGGATCGAGTCAGTTAGAAATACCAAGGGTTCACACAAAACAAGGGGAGTCCACTTTTAGCTATTATGCCACCCGCAGTTGGAACCAGCTTCCAGAAGAGATCAGATGTGCTAAAACATTAGCCACTTTTAAATCCAGACTCAAAACTCATCTGTTTAGCTGTGCATTTGTTAAATGAGCACTGTGTCCGAACTAATTGCTCTATGTATAATCATTTTCTATTCTTAAATGTTTTAAATTATTTTTAAATCAATTTTTAAATCACTTTGTTTTTATTGTTGTGATTATTGCTCTGCGCTTTGCTCCCTATTTATGTACTTTTCTCAGATTTCTCTAAGATTTTAACTTAATGACTATTTCACTTCCTTTTATGTAAAGCACTGTGAATTACCACTGTGTATGAAATGTGCTATATAAATAAACTTGCCTTGCCATGTTGTGATTGGAAACAGGACTCACCGTGTACAGTGATGTTGAGAGGATGGCGTTTCTCTCCAGATTCAGACTGACACCAGTAAACTCCAGAGTCAGATGTGCTGAGAGAGAAGATTCGACATGTAGATCCTGTTTGTTTTGAACAATCTTCTGTGTTTCTGTCTGTGTATCTTCTCACCGTCCATCCAGCAGAGTTCCTCTGATCCTCACAGCTCAGAGAGAGAGAGTCAGACGAGAAGTGTTGACTTCTGCTGGGACTGACCTCCAGAGACACTGAAGGAGAAACACCTGAGACAGAGATGAAATTCAGTTAAACATGCTGCTTGCATCATTTAAGATGCACTTACAAATACATTTCAGATTTTCAGTATTACAACAATTGTAAATTGAATGTGAATGTGTATTATCATACTCTGAGTAGGTTAGGTTAAACAAAAAGTATTTATAAAAGAGGACAACATACATGCACACGTGAACAATTTATAAGTTTGGAGTCGGTATGATTATTGAATGTTTTTGTACCAAGACTGCACGTATTTGATACAGAAAATACAGTAAAATCAGCAAAATTCTGAAATATTATTATAATTTTAATGAAATTGTTTTCTATTTGAATACTTTTCATATAATTTGAAAAATTATGTAATTTGTAATCATGTAATTTGTAATCATGTAATTTGTAATCATGTAATTTGTCACATGATCCTTCAGAAACCTTTCTAATATGCTGATGTACCTCTCAGCAAACATTTCAAATTATTATTAATGTTGAAAACAGTTATGCTGCTTCATATTTTTTGGGAAACCATGAAGCGTTCTCCATTGAAAGTTCAAAAGAACAGCATTTATTTGGAATAGAAATCTTTAACATTATAAATGTCTTTACTAAACAATCAATTTGCTAAAAAATCCATTGCATTCAGTCTAAAGATTATGAGAAGTTTATTGAAGATCAAATGTCTCATACCAGGAATCTATGCATTTTAGTTGTCTGGTCACTAAACACCCTCAGACACTGGCAAGAAAACATGTTCTGATGATCGTTTTATTACATATCAAATAAACTTAAAATCGAGATGTTGAAAGATGATTTGACTCACCAGTGATCCACAGTGTCTGTGTGTTACTGTTCTCTGTGTAATAGGGCGGTCGTCCTCTCTCTGCTCTGCACGTATAAACTCCTGTGTGCTGTAGAGCAGCAGGACTGAGAGTGTAAGAGCCTCCAGCTCCTCTGCTGCTGTCTGACAGACGATCATCATCTCTGAACCAGCTGAACGTCCAGCCTGTAGAGGAGCCTGTAACCTCACAGATCAGAGTCACTGAGTCTCCTTCAGTCAGCCACGGCTGTGGAGACACTCGCACTGCTGCCCGAGCTTCAGCTGAACAAAACATGACGAGTTATAGAGAGAGAAGCTGTTCACACTGATGATAATCAACAAACACACAAACTCACCCGATACAGTCAGAGTAACAGCATCACTGCGCTGAGAGCATTGTGTGTTTTTCTGTCCTCTGCAGGTGTATTTACCGCTGTGAACGTGATCAACACTGCTGATGTTCAACTCTTGTGTTAAACACCAGCCGACAGCATTTCTGTTTTTCTGATTATCAGTTTCACTGGTGCTGCACTCTTTTGTACATCGGTCAGCAGAGTTTTTATACCAGTTTGTTCCCTCTATTTCCCATCTGTACGTCCACTCAGTGTCTCCTCCCCACTTTATATCACATCTGAGAGCGACTGTTTCTCCTCTGAACACTCGTTCATCAGGCCGGACCGTCACCACAGCTTTAGAACTCACTGTTCAAACACAAATTAATGCATTTATTTTTGATTCAAAGTCTTAAAAGTTAGATATCGTCTCTGATCTGTATGTTGTGTCTCATACTATATTCTCTCTCACCTGTAACATTTACCCACAGTGCATCACTGTATTGTGTGTAGTAGACTGGTTTTCCTCTTCCAGCTCTACACCAGTACTGGCCTCCATCAGACACTGAATCAATCTTCACTCTGTAGGAGTTTGTTTCTGTCTTTGTCTCAGAGTTCAGTGTGTGTTTGTTCCAGTAAAAGTCCCATCCAGCGGCCGGATCCATGCGACAGGTCAAAGTCACTGTGTTTCCTGTCAGCGCAGCTCCTGCAGGATATGATGAGAGTTCAGGCTTTGGCTTCAGATCTGCAGGAGAACAAGAACACATTCAGATCCAGAAGAGTCCAGGGGCCTCATTTATAAAGCGTGTGTACGCTTAGATTTGATGTTAGAGTGTGCATAGGCTTAAATCCACGTGTCGCCAACGCTCATTTTGTAAAAACTGGCTTTGACTTAGAAAAGTGCTTAGCGTTTTTGAAAATGTAAGCTGTTCTTGCAGCTCGCTGTTCTAAATTTAAGAATTTGGATGATGAGTGGTGATCTTTTACATGTTAATGACATTAATTAGGAGTCGTTTGCAAGGCAGAGAGCTGAAACTATTCATTTGCGCACAAGTTCAAGATCATTTGCTATTCATAGAGTTCACATCTGAAAGAGACACGTACGTTCATTTTATGAATCACATGTACGCATATTTGAGAAATTATCGTAAGATCAATTTTAGGATGATTTCTGGGCAACATTTTATAAATGAGGCCCCAGATGTGTCAGATAAATCATTGATTATTTGTCTGCATCAGAAAAATAATTCTGACATTTATGCATCCTGCACATTTAACAATAAACTTGATTTGTATAAAAACAGGCATGTTTGCTCAGAAAATAAATAAATAAATGATCATAGTTACATATATTTGTTTGTGTATGAAATACTGAATAGTGAACTTGCTACTGAGGCTCAGAGGTGGACAGTAACGAAGTAAATTTACTTGAGTATTGTACTTAAGTACACTTTTTGAGTATCTGTACTTTACTCGAGTATTATTTTTTCTGGAAACTTCCGACTTTAACTTCACTACATTTGAAAGACAAATATCGTACTTTTTACTCAACTACATTTATATCAAGGTCCCCAAGTAGAAAGTCGTTATATGTAGCAGTTTTTACAGCGTGTGCATTTTCAGATTCACTGAACCCTTTTTTTTCTGCGAAAATCCGGCCTGCGATCTGCCAGGACCTTCCTGTGTTGCCAAGTCTTACAGTATTCCTAAGCCTGCAGTTTTCCGCCTAGCTTTGAATGGACATTTGGCTGATATTCTTTACGCAAATCTGGCAACCTCGGGATCTTCCCCGCTAAACTAATGTAAACGTCCGCGCTACTGCAAGCTAAAAGCGCTCTTAAAAGGCATTTGTAAAATTAACCATGTTTTTACTATAGTAACCATAACTATGGTATTTGCAGTAAAATCACAGTATCCACAAATGTACTATTATCTCACTATAGTAACCATAATTATGCTATTTGTAGTAACTTCAGTAACCACAAATTTACCATAGTTTCATTATAGTCAGTTTAATTTTTGTAGTTAAACTATGGCAATACAAATGGTAGGCTAATATATCTGTCAAAAATGACTGCCCTCACTTTACCACATATATATATATATATATATACACAACTTAGGCCTACTGGTAAATTGCTGCTAAAAATTGGTCAGGGAAGTATATAAATCTGAACATTATTTTATTGTCAAAACACTGCACATAAATACATATATTGTATACATAATTTTGCAAAGAAATTATCAAAAAGTAGGCTAAATGAAAACTTTAGAACCTAAACTGGGAATCAATAAGAATTTAAATCAATAAGCAGAACCAGAATGGATAAAATTCAAACAATACCCAACCCTAGCCACATGTTGTGAAGTTCACTGATTTTTGAGCATTTTATGAACACTGATCAGTTGATGGCAAAAAATTCAAAAAGACGGTTCTTTGGTGCAACCTGCACACCCATGGCCATACTGAGAGAATATGATCCAGTTTTCTGAAGAGATTAAAGGTTTGTTTTCTATTCAATGTTTGCCTAAAATGAACCATATCATAGATTTCAATATCTCTTTGAAAAAGAACTTTGTAACTCTTAAACAAGTATTAAAATGAGTTCAATGTAGCTGTAGGAGTGTTAGATAAAAAATAAAGATAATTATCTTCATTCAGTTGTTCCATTTCAGTATGTTTTGTAACATAAAAGCTCTTAATTCCAAAGATAATATAAGCTAATCAGTGTATTCAGTAGGTTGCATTAGTGGCATATGGTATTGTAAATATACAACAATGTGACAATAAAACAATGCATTTAATTTTACTTTTGATACTTAAGTACTTTTAAAAACATGTACTTCCGTACTTTCACTTAAGTAAAAATCTGTCTTTACAACTTTCACTTGTAGTGGAGTAGTATTTGACCAGTAGTATCTGTACTTTCACTCAAGTAAGGAAGTTGTGTACTTTGTCCGCCTCTGCTGAGGCTTCATATGCATATGCAGTTTTGCATCATCTAAAAGTGCTTCAGCCCTTTAAGAAGAACAGATGTGGCTGATACAGAAGATTATAAGTGTTGAGTCACAACTATTGATGTTAAATGAGTATTAAACAGATGTGAATATGATCACTCACCTGATACAGTCAGTGTAACAGCAGCACTGATGTCTGATCTCTGTGAGTCTGATCTCTCTCCTCTACAGCTGTATTCACCATCAGACACATAATCAGCTGTGAAACTGTACTCTGCTGTTGTTGTTGTTGTGTATGGATTGCGAGTGTCTCCATCTTTAAACCAGCTGTATCTCCACTGAATGTGTCCTGCTCGCTGTATGTCACATGTGAGAGTGACTGTCTCTCCTCTGAACACACGCTGATCTGGAGTCACCTTCAATACAGGTTTTGGTCTCGCTGTATTAATACACATAAGAGTAAATATTGATGAAACAGCATCACAGTATCAGGATCACTGTTCTGAACATGTTAATGAGAAAAACACTGCATTAAATAAATCTAGTTTGCTTGTAGTTTGTATTGATTATATCAAAAATCTTTCCAATTATTGATTAAAAATCAAGTGAATCATTAATATTTTGCATGTCTACACATTATTTTTGTATTCTTCAAGATGAATACCAGAAATTTCACATATCACACAATTAAACATTTGTAATATTAACAATATATTACATAAACGATGTAAATATTTACATCATTTAAGACTGCAATAAACCT
This sequence comes from Onychostoma macrolepis, assembly GCF_012432095.1. Classification (NCBI taxonomy): domain Eukaryota; kingdom Metazoa; phylum Chordata; class Actinopteri; order Cypriniformes; family Cyprinidae; genus Onychostoma; species Onychostoma macrolepis. The sequence goes on from NC_081161.1 coordinate 43,387,126, forward strand.
TCAGCATAATTAGCCAAGCAGTCTTAAGGTAAGTGTGCAAATTTATCCTCAATCTTAAATCAGACTCTTAAATCAGATCTTTTATTTAATTGATAATTATGTTGTGCTGATCATTGGACATTAATCACTGAATTAACATGCGTTGAGGTCTTGTGACAACAATGACTACGTTTACATGGGCATCAGTAATCTAATTATTGACCTTATTCTGAATAAAACAATATTATGATTAAGGTGTTTACATGAGTTGCTTTTAGAATAATCCTTTAATGTTCCCATTTTACATGTTAGAGTACATAGATCGATTAATGGTATGCGTGTGGGGCGCTTCAAGATGGCGTCGGTGTAGGTCGCGTTTGTGTTTGCTCTTACTTGTATTTTGAGCAAAACTTGATTTTTCTTTGCCCCTGTAGATTTAATTTGTTTTCATGCGTTGAGTTTATACACTTTATGCTCTCCATATATTTAACGTACTGCGTTTAGTGAGTTTGTATATTTTTGAGAGCTTTTTCCTCTTTTCGGCAACGACGTAGGCCTACGTGTTTGGATCCTTGAATTGCGGTGTGGCGTCATAATGGAGGTGGATGACAGCTTGAGATCGGAGAGTGTTAAACGTATGCATACTTATGCCAAATCTGCTAATGTTGAGGACTCACTGGACACATGCTTTCCCGAGTCTCCTGGAGCAAACCCTTTGCCGAAAATGCGGCGCCCAACCTCAGATCCTTCAAATGCGGTTCTGCTTGAAGCAATAGAGAGATTGGGTAAGAAGCAGGATGACTTCATGGAGAAACTTTTGGAGATCGAGAATTCTGTCGCGTCCAATTCCGTCCTTATATCTGACCTTGCTGCGAGGATTGACGTTGTTGCTAAAACCTCAGAGGATACAGCCGTTAAATCTAATAAACTGGACTCTCAGATGTCTACTTTGGCTGCAGAAAACAAACGCCTATGGGATAAAGTGGATGAGCTGGACGCTGAGAATAAGAGACGATGGAATTTAAGGATCGCAGGTGTTCCAGAAGTCGAAGGGGAGAATGTCAAAATGGTCATAATGGACATTTTTCTTCAGGTGTCCCCATGCTTAGCGGATGTTCTGCAAACTTCGATTGATGTTGCGCATAGGCCCTAAATTGGGCAATGCGCGTCCTCGCACGATAATTGTACAGTTCCTTTCGCGGTCTCACCGTGATCGTGTCTGGGCTGACGCAAAAAAATCAGAAGTGCTCAAACAGAAAAAAAAATGAGGATAACAGAGGACCTGACGCAGAGAACGAAGGAAGCCCGGAATAAACTGTGGCCTTTGGTGGAGAAAGCTCGAAAAGAGGGTCGTCGTGCTGGTTTCAAGGGTCCATTTGCTATTGTTGATGAAAATAAGATTTGTGCGGACGATATCTGACTTCTAATGAACATTAGAGGTTAAGTGCTATTATGCCAGTTATGGTTCTTACCATTTTCACTGCGGAAATGTTAACTGGCAAAGTATGGAAACTGACAAGCAGTTGATAAATACGCAGTATTGTTGTAATATGTTAAGGTAAGCAGAGTCAGTTTAAAATAAGTTGTTTACGCTCTTAAAGAGGGGTTTGAATAAGTTTCAAGTTTTGCACTTTATTGTATTACATTTTATATATTCTTTATTACTGTAGCGGTTAAAAGTTTTTCTCGTTCTCTTATTGTTCGTATGTTAGTTAAACTTTCTTGTTTTTCTCTTAATGTACGGGGATTCGTGATTTATCTAAACGCAAGGCTTTATTTTTTCATTTTGTATGTCACAGAAAAGACAGATTTATTTTCTTCAAGAAACACATTCTTCTTTAAAAGATGAAACTTTTTGGCGCAATCAATGGGGAGGTAATATTTTATTCTCTCATGGTACTAACCACTCCGCTGGAGTTCTTATTTTGTTTGATCGTAATTTTAGCGGCTCTATTCTTCAGTCCTTTTCTTCTTCTGAGGGCAGATGGATTATTGTCTTGTTTATCTTGGCCAATGTTTACGGTTTTAACAATCATACGCAAAACAGCAGTTTTTTTCATGATCTTTCTTCTAAGATCTTTGATTTAAAAAGTAAATATCCTTCTGCTGCAGTAATAGTCGGAGGAGATTTTAACGAAGCTTCTGATTTATGTATGGATAGATTTCCTTCAAAACAAGAATCGCGCAGATGTAATACCATTATTAATGATTTTTGTAACTTCCTTTCTCTATTGGATGCTTACAGGTTTATGCATGCTGATGCTTGTTCATATTCTTGGTTTAGTGCAGATCTCTTAAAAAAAATCGCGCATAGATTATTTGCTTATATTTGATCTCATGTCTCGTTTTATTAAATCCAGTGATATCTGTACAGATCATGCTTTTATCGATCTCATTTTATCTGATTCTGGTGCTGGTTGTCATAGAAATTCTGGATACTGGAAACTAAATTGTTCTTTATTAGAACTTTCCTAGGTATTAAGAATTTAAAGGAAAACCACCAGTTTCAATATCTTCTAATTGGGAGTTGTTCAAATATGAATGCAGAAAATTCTCTATTCAATTTAGTAAACAGTTGGCAAAGACAAAATCTTTAAGGTATACCTCTATATTAAACGAAATGAGTCAAATTCTAGGAAAACAACAAACAGAAGAAGATGATAAAGTAAAACTACACAACCTAAAAGAAGAATTAGATAACATTTATACAGTAAAGGCTAAGGGTGCATTTATTAGATCGAGGGTGAAATGGCTAGAATTCAGGGAGAAAAATTCAGCATATTTTTTTAATTTAGAAAAAAGAAGAGGAAAAGTTAAAAAAAATCTTCTCTATATATTGAGGGTAGTTTAGTTACAGATGAAGCCAGTGTTTCTAATTTTGTTTCCAGTTTTTATTCACAACTTTATACTTCCACATTTAATCCACACATTTCCGATAGCTTTTTTGAGAGGGTTCAGGCATTCACACCCATTATAAGTAATGATAATATGTCGTCTTGTGAGATGGATTTGTCGTTGGAAGAGTTGGATGTTATTATTCATAAATCCCCTCTTAATAAAAGTCCAGGTCCTGATGGACTGCCTTTTGAATTCTACAGGACCTTTTGGCAAGACATAAAAGAGTTTCTTTTAGATGTGTTTAAAGACTGTGTACAGAAAGGTGAATTGACTGAGTCCATGAAGCAGGGGCTAATTACTTTAATTCCAAAACCCAACAAAGATTCCCTGTATTTAGATAATTGGCGCCCGATTACTTTACTTAATTCAGACTATAAATTGTTAGCTTCCCTTTATGCAAACAGGCTGAAACCATGTTTAGAAGAAATTGTTTCTGTTTCCCAGTCTGGCTTTATGAAAGGCAGACACATAGCAAATAATATACGGTTAGTGTTAGATATTTTAGACTATAAGGAATTGATAAACGATAAAGCAATTATTTTATTTTTAGACTTTTATAAGGCCTTTGATATGGTTGAACACGAATTTATGTTTGAATCTTTGCGTAGGTTTGGTTTTGGTCATTCTTTCATTAAAATAGTACAGACTTTTTACAAAAATATTAATAGCAATGTGTCTTTGGTTAATGGTGTTTCTCCTCGGTTTGTGATTAGTAGGGGTATCAGACAAGGGTGTCCCATATCACCTTTTTTATTTTTATTGGTCGCTGAGTTTCTTAATATTTGTATTACTCACTGCTTAGATGTTCAGGGTATTCTAGTAGAGGAACATACTTTTCTAATTAGTCAACTGGCGGATGACACCTGTCTATTTTTAAAAGATGAGAAGCAGGTTCCTGTTATTTTGGATGCTTTGAATTTATTTTCTAATGCTTCTGGTCTCAGTCAATCGAAATAAGAGTGAAATTATGCCTGTTCACAGTTTGGATAAAGATCAGATAGAAGGTATTGTGGTCAAAAATTCTGTAATATATTTAGGTATTTTAATCAGTAAATCTCCGACTGATAGAATTGTAGATAATTTTTCGCAACGGATAGAAAAATTTAAGAATACTTTCAATTGTTGGTTACAAAGAAACTTAACCATTTATGGTCGTGTTTTGATATCTAAAGCGGAAGGTATTTCTAGGATTGTTTACCTCTTTGGAGGGAGGTGTGAATGCTTTGGACTTTAGTACTCTCAATCAAGTTTTTAAAATTGGTTGGATTAAACGTTGCCTGAATGCTGACCCTAATTTGTTATGGTTTTATATTCCTAAATTGATCTTTGAAAAATGTGGAGGTTTAAATTTTTTATTAACTTGCTACTTTAGTTGCAATAAACTCCCAATTATGTATTATGTATTCTATGGAATAATCAGAATGTGCTGCGTGGAAAAAAATCTTATCTTTATTAAAAATTGGTTTGACAAAGGTGTCATTTTTGTTTTAGATTTGTTAAAAAAGGATGGTAACTTCTGTTCGTATTCAGAATTTTCAGAACTCTTTGAAGTGGATACCTCATCTAGAGTGTATGAATGGGTTATTAATTCCATTTCACCCAAATTGTTACAATTCTTTAAAATGTGAAATCCCAAAAATGTTTATTGGAGGTCTGGAGCTTGGTAATATTAAATGTAACAATTTCTGGATTAGAAAAACCCTTATTCAGAAATTTAGTTGTCATCCTAAAGCATTTTATAAGTGGAAATTAAATTACCCTTTTCTTCCTGCTATTAAAATTTGGGCTGGTATTAAGTTTCTGTTACCTAACAAGATGAAAGAACTTCACTATAAAATTCTTCATATGTACTATCCCTGCAATTCTTTACTCTCAAAATTTAAGTTGGACATCTCTTCACAATGCACATTCTGTAATTCTAATTTGGAAACAATATCACACTTATTTTTTGAATGTGACTATGCAAAGGATTTATGGAAAGAAATGTCTTGGCTTGTTTTCTCAGCTTACAACAAACTTTTTAGTTTTGAAATAAGTGATGTCCTGTTTTTGATTTGGGAATCAGGATCAAAGGAGCTGGATGATATGTTAAAACTCTTGACTCTTTGTGGCCTATTTCATCTTCACAAATGTAAAGTTACTGATTCTATGCCCAATTTTAGGATCTTTTGTATTGATTTGAAATTATTTTATGAATCTCTCTGCTCATCGCGTAATAAGAAAGCTATTAAAACAACCGTTTTGATGGAAAAAATAATGACTGTGTTGTAAGGGTTACCTCCTGAGTATTCTTTGAAGTTGATATTTTATGTGTAACTTATTTAATTATTATTATTTTATTTTTTATTTTATTTATTTTTGTTACTACTTTTGTTTAGGTAAATAATTTGTATTTTGACTTGTGTATGTTTTTTGTTTGTTTGTTTGTTTGTTTTTTGTTTTGTTTTTTTGCCTTGACTGTATCCCCTGTGAATGTTATTTGTTTAATAAAAAAAATAAAAAATAATAATAATAATGGTATGTGTCATTACGTCACCACACTACGCCATCCGACGTCCCTACAGAATTTCACATATAAACATATAGTTCGTCTTCGTGATGATGCCATACACAGTTTTGGGTGTTTCATTTTTAATTTTATGAAAAAGTCCAGTTAATTATTTGTACGTGCATACAGACGACGGCAGTGTTGAAGCTCTTTTATTTGCCGTCAAACGGTTGACCGCTGCCATGTGTATCCTGTCGCAAAATGCAGCGAAAAGTCCTACACGATGGTAATAGTTTGATTAAGGTGTTTACATGTCTGTACTGCACTTCAATAATGCGACTAAAATAGGAATACTCCACATGTGAATGACTACGTTTACATGGACATCAATACTCCGATTTTAATACGATTAAGACAATACTCTGATTAAGAGTCTACCATGTAAACAGAGTTCCCTATCAAGTTCGGTCTCTCCACACTGCGTAGCTTACGCTTGGGGGGTAATCCCCCTCCTCCCGAAATACTGAAGTCTTATTGCATCACGCCGGTAAATCTTACCGGCCAATGACGCTCGAGCGCTCGAGCTAGGGGCGGAGCCACCCACTATATAGGTCGACGTCCAGCGTCATTACCCCAGAATCTTTCTCCTTCACGAAGCAAGCATTGAAGACTTGAAAGAATTTACTCACTGCCGTAAGAGGACGCCATTCGTTTTTAGTTCCCCTTTGGCGATCCGGCAAGAAGACAAGATGTCACTTAAGGAGTGCTGTGCATGCGGGGGCCCAGTTGAGCTCCCTGATGCACACGACGTGTGTGTCTTCTGTCTGGGCCGAGCCCACGCAGAGGCCGCGCGGATGGGCCTGACTGTCCTTCCTGTGAAGAAATGTCAGTCAAAACCCTCCGGGCCAGGATTTCCGTTATCCTAAACTGCGCACCGGCTAATCCATTGCCTCCACCCCCCGTCGCCGCCGAGCCGCGGGAGGAAAGGCCGAGGCAGCCACGTGCAGTAGGCCCCTCCGATGAACGCATGTCGACTCAGTTCCTGCATGCTCATCACTCAAGAGAGCCACCTGTTGCGCGGGACCTGGTCTCGTTTGGTGCTGCAGAGGATGAAATGGACGTCGATGACGACGCTATGTCAACTGCAGCCTCTGGTTCAGGTGACTGGTCTGCCTGCCAGGAGTCAGAGGCTTCACACAGCGAGGTGCACGATCCCTCGGCTCCGATCGATGAGGAGCTGGTGAAGATCCTGTCTGAGGCTGTACAGGACCTGGGTCTGGATTGGTTGCCCCCTGAGCAACCAGCTAAGAACAGGTTGGACATGCGGTATCTGCAGTCGGGCCGCCAGATTGCCGCCCCCCAGAGACCAGCTCCCTTTTTCCCAGAGGTCCACGAGGAGGTCTCGCGGTCTTGGCGCGCCCCCTATTCGGCCCGAGCCCAAGCCGCGGGATCACGTATGCTCTCCTCTGTCGACGGAGCCGACCGCTGGGGCTATACTAAGCCGCCGCCCGTCGAAGAGGCAGTTTCAGCACACCTTTGTCTGTCTGCACGTGGGTGGAAATCTGCGCCATCGCTTCCATCGAAGCCGTGCCGTACCACAATCCACATCGCGGATAAGGCTTACATAGCAGCCGGCCAAGCAGCGTCTGCGATCCACACTATGGCCGTTCTCCAGGCTTTCCAAGCCAAAATGCTGCAGACGCTGGATGAAGAGGGGCCGGACTCTGCCGCCTTCAAAAAGCTGCGTTCGGCCACTGACTTGGCGCTCAGAGCCACGAAAAAGACGGCCCAAGGAATCGGCCGTTGTATGGGCAATCTCGTCACGCTTCAGCGGCATCTTTGGCTGACGTTGACCGACATGAGGGAGTCGGAGAGAGCTCAGCTGTTGGACGTGCCCATATCCCCGCTCGGCCTGTTTGGTGATGCTGTGGGCTCGTTTTCTGAGAAGTTTCTGGAGGCCCAGAAGCAGTCGAAGGCGATGAGCCATTTCTTGCCGAAGAGAGATCGGTCCGCGCCGCCTCCGCCACGTTCCAGGTCCTCTTCTTTACAGCGTCCAAAAAGGCGGGAATGACCGCCGCCTACTCCTTCCCATACGAGGGCGAGGGTGGACCCGTAGCCGGCCGTGAGACCCAAAGCGAGGCAGTTCCAGTATCCAAAGTAGATGGAACTAGGCCGGGCCAGATCCACAGCAGCGTTCCTGACGGGATTGGTCCGAGGGGGAAGCGGCCGTCCGGGGAGATGGACGACAGGCCGCTTCGCAAGGGAGTTCGTCTTGCTGTTTTTCACCTACCTGTCCCCTCGCATGTTGCAGGCGACAGGGGGAAATGTTTGTTGTCAATAAAATTTGCACAAAAAAAGCACAAAACAAACACTGTTCAGCAAAAGAGCTCTTTTTCCCCTCAGAATTTTCCCCAATCGCGCGTTATGAGCAGAGTCCCGTTTCTGAGCGGTGCTCTGCAGGGCGCAAGCCCCACGCGCCCTCTCAGTCTAAGCACGAGTGTTCCCCTGGCTCATACTGGCGGTCCAACCGGTGCGGAAGACGTATACGATGCCCCTCGAGTGGTGGGCGGCTTCCTATCATCAGATGACGAGCCGTTCCAGACGCGTCACGGGGCGATTCTACCCCTTTCTCACTATTTAGACGCGTGGCGCATGCTTCCAGGAGTGTCAGAATGGGTGCTGAACACAGTTTCAAACGGGTATACGCTTCAGTTCGCACGCAGACCACCCCGCTTCAGCTATTCAGCAATTCTCTCTCTCCTTGTAAAACAGGCAATAGAAGAAGTTCCACCGGGAAATACGGAGTGTGGCCTTTACAGTCGCTACTTCCTAGTCCCCAAAAAGGACGGGGGCTTCGACCTATTCTGGATTTGAGACCACTGAACCGCGCGCTTGCAAAGTGCTCTTTCAAGATGATAACAGTGAAACAGATCCTCGCGCACATTCAGCCCGGGGACTGGTTTATCTCGGTGGACTTGAAAGACGCCTATTTCCACATTCAGATAGTCCCTCGTCACAGGCGCTTTCTAAGATTCACGTTCGAGGACAGAGCTTATCAATTCAAAGTTCTTCCGTTCGGCTTGGCTTTGGCCCCGAGGTCTTTTACGAAGTGTATCAATGCAGCGCTTTCCCCTCTCAGGCAGAGTGGAATTCGCATCCTGAATTATCTGGACAACTGGCTTGTTATAACCCAGTCACGGGATACACTGGAAAGCCACAAATGTCAGCTTCTAGAGCATCTGAAGCACCTTGGTCTGACGATCGATATGCAGAAGAGCAAGCTTCGCCCCACACAGGCCATCGCATTCTTAGGAATGGATTTGGACTCGCAATCGATGAGAGCGCGTCTCTCTCAAGAGCGAATGCGAGCTTTGACCAGCGCTCTCACCTCGTTCAAGCCAGGGAGAGTGGTGACTCTGAAATGCTTTCAGAGATTGTTGGGGCGTATGGCAGCAGCGGCTGTGGTGTGTCAACTCGGGCTTCTGCATATGAGACCACTTCAGCTATGGCTGAAATCCCGGGTGCCAAGCAACATGTGGAAGAACGGTCAGTTGCGTGTCTTGGTGACTCGCGAATGCATGCAGACGTTAGCCCCCTTGTTCAACACAAGGATGTTCAAGCGGGGAGTCTCGATGGGCAGAGTGGTCAGCAGAAAAATTGTCACTACGGATGCATCATTGACGGGCTGGGGAGCCCTTTGCGATGGCAGACCGGCTTATGGCACTTGGACGAGTGCGCAAGCGAGGTGGCATATTAATTGCCTAGAACTGAAGGCAGTATTTTTAGCTTTGCAGGGCTGTCTTCCACTGGTAAAGGATCGACACGTCCTGGTTCGGACGGACAACACGACGGTGGTATCCTATATCAACCATCAGGGAGGTATTCGTTCATGCTCGCTTCAAAGGCTGGCGGAACATTTCCTCCTTTGGGCGAACAGAAATCTTCTGCACCCACGGACCATCCAGCTGATTTGGAGCCTGTTCGGAGAGGCGGAGATCGACTTGTAAACGTATCTCAGCGAGTCTTGGATACAATTGCTGAAGCCAGAGCCCCGTCTACCAGGCGTCTGTACAATCTGAAATGGAAAGTTTTCACTTCATGGTGCATGTCGAAGGATGAGGACCCAGTCAGCTGTGATGTGTCTGTTATTCTATCGTTTCTGCAGGACTGCTTGGATGCTGGACGCATGCCATCTACTCTAAAAGTGTATGTGGCTGCTATTTCAGCTTTCCATTCACCTATTTTGGATCGTTCAGTCGGTAGGCATCATCTGGTGGCCAGCTTTTTAAGAGGAGCGCGGAGGTTGCACCCCTTTCGTTCTAATTTGGTACCAGTGTGGGATCTGTCCTTAGTGCTTAGTGCACTTTCTGAGTCACCCTTTGAGCCGCTGTTTTCGGCAGAGTTGAAAGTGCTCTCGTTTAAGACAGCGCTCTTGCTTGCCTTGGCATGTGGTAAAAGGGTGGGTGACTTACATGCACTGTCTACGAACACTGCGTGTATGGAATTTGGTAAGGATGCCAAGGGACTGACAGTGTCAAAGCAGCGGCTGTCACATTGTGGAAGCGATCATGTTGGCGTATGCTTCTAAGAATGAGGCCTGTCCGTGGGGAGTACACGCCCACTCCACAAGAAAAATGGCTTCGTCGTGGGCTTGGGCAAAAGGTATGTCGATTCAGGATATTTGTCTGGCAGCAGGATGGTCTTCACAAGACACTTTTGCTAGATTTTACAACCTGGAGATTCCGTCATTCGCACCGCTCGTTCTGTCTGTGCAGTGATGTGTCTACAGCTTGGCAGTTGGCTGCAGCTTGCACCGGGCCACGCCCCCCAAATGATCAGAGTGGTTTAGACTAGGTACGGTGGCCTTAGACATACCTATAATAGATATAGTCAGCGACTTCTACATGCTTTCGAGCTGTTGTCAACTGCGGTAGGTGCACTGATTTTCTACATAAATCAAGTGGTAAATGCTGTATATGTACGTGGCTCCAGCAGCGCTGCGGCCAGTCCATGTGTGGTGTTGTGCTTTATTACTATGCTTAGTCCCGCTCTGCAGGAGCTGGAGGGCGTTGGTTTCCCTGAGTATCCGATGAAGCAGTTAACGGGCTCGGCTCTATTGGGCCCGGCTCTTTAGACTCTTCCTACCAGATGTGTGGAATGCAACACAGCGGGATTTTACGCGTTCCCCAAGCATAAGCTACGCAGTGTCGAGAGACCGAACTTGATAGGGAACTTCTCCGGTTACATGCGTAACCTCGGTTCCCTGAAAGGAGGGAACGAGACACTGCACGCGCTGCTGTGTTGTAATCCTCAGAGTCTTGTGCCAGTTCGAACAGTCGAAAGATTCTGGGGCAATGCCGCTGGACATCGACCTATATAGTGGGTGGCTCCGCCCCTAGCTCGAATGCTCGAGCGTCATTGGCCGGTAAGATTTACCGGTGTGATGCAATAAGGCTTCAGTATTTCGGGAGGAGGGGGATTACCCCCCAAGCGTAAGCTACGCAGTGTCTCGTTCCCTCCTTTCAGGGAACCGAGGTTACGCATGTAACCGGAGACGATTTTTGATGACCTTAATCCGGCTAAAGTCATAATCGAAGTAAACACAAATCAAATTAAGACATGGAGTATTCCTATTTTAGTCACATTACTGAAGTGCAGTACAGACATGTACACACCTTAATCACATTATACTCACAACCGGCGCAACGTCATAGAATGTCTCTGAACAGATTAATGCCCACTTTTAGGGGAAAACAAACCACCATACAGTATCGGATTGAGGAAGTGGACTAACCTTACAACATGCCAAAGAGTTCTTGTGTGTTTGGGTGCACCAATAATGTTTGTAAAAACCCAAATTTATCCCAGGCTACCTGCCATCATCAACCATATCTTGCTGTTATGGAAATATCATGAATTACGGATGATGCTATCAAAAGCTAAGCCAGGCTAGTTGTATGGCTTGACAGAAAAGTGCACTCAGTACTCTAAATATAAGGACATAATATATACATTTAAAGATTATTTACTTTCAAATACGAAGTAAAATCAGTCACTGGCTTACCTGGTGATTCGATTAGGTACAAGTAAATGTCCGGTAAGACACCTCTGGCCACTGGGTGGGGTTGTTACACCAATTTGACGCTGGGATAATGAGTTTTTAAATTAAGTTTCACGCTCTATGGCAGGCAGGGTGGACATATAATTACTTGACATGTTTAATCTTAGTGATTTCTTAAGTTATTCATGCCTGCCGGCTGTGTACGGACGTTTCTTTGTGCCGCTATTTTGTATTGAAGTCTATGGGAAGTCTAGTTTATTTTCCCCTAAAAAGGGGCAGTGACGAAATTGACAGTTAAGTTCCCGGATGTGCCGGTAGTACGTATTACCATAGACATAATATACGTAGACGCCTCATAGACTGACACTGCCTATTGGAGCTGACGTATCAGCGCAGCCGCCATCTTGGATGGGTCCCCAATGTGCCCCCCTGCATTTATTTCTACTGAGGAAAGTGTATCCCCAACTACAATAATCATAACTCCACGAATTTTTACTGGATTTTCACACGGTTTGGTTTGTTACAAACGGCACAGATTTAGTTATGATACAGGACGCTGTCACACATTGAAAAATACGTGCTTCCATGCTAAAATACTTTGTATTATGCTCTTTAACAAAGACATATGGTAGGCTATGGCATATTGATAAATGTATAAATTAATTAATTTTATATTTTAATAAAGAAACATGTTTGATTGTTCATTTGAATTTATTTCTCTCTCTCACTCGCACACACACACACGCTCACACGACCCTTCTGTAACACATATACATACACGCTCCCATATATACTGTACCAGCTCAGTACATTTTACTGGAAAAGTAAGCATTATAATTCCAGGTCATTCCAGCATCTTACACCACCCTGTCAGGCTTGCAACTGGGGCTGGGGAGCTAAAACCCTTGAAGAAGAACTGTTTTGCACAGCTTCTTGCGTATGCTGGCACTCTGTAACTCCAGGGTAGTTAATTTTGCGATGTGGTGCACCTTACTTTGTGAAATACAGACACCACAAATGACACAAACTTGAATTGATAGTTCTCAATTCCGAATTGGGTTTCTGCAATGTTTCTGCAATGTGCTCCCCGAGTAAGAACACATCCTCTGAACCAATCTCCACCCGAACAAACCAGTTGATGAAGGACACACTGACACCTTGTTCTTTTGAGTTTTGTCAAATCACACGCTCTGCTGCTCTGACCACCTTCACTGATGAATCAGGTAATCCCACGCAATCTGGTATCAATACTGCGCCGGTTATTACAACCGTAAACTTCACAAAATATGGGAATAGTTGCTCGCTCTCCATTGACTCTGGTGCTAGCGTAGAGTGAGGAGACCCAACCAATATGGCGGCGACGATGGATTACGTTCCAGCACGTCATGAGGCGTCTACGTACAGGGGCGGACTTAACCAATAAGCGAGGTAAGCGGCCGCTTAGGGCCCTGGGGAATCAGGGGGCCCCATCTGATATTAGCGAAACATATTTGCAGCGTTGAGCAATGTAGCCGTTCACAGTCATATCCGCTGATTTCTTGAACGCAGTGACCAGAAGTGTTTAAGTTAGAATCCACTCACCGATCAAAATACCGAGTTTTTGTCAAGTGCTGCGTTCTGCAAGTTCGGGAATCATCTCATTATAACAAAGTGTAGATACGATGTAAATAAGAGATTCATTGTGCAGGGAGCTTATTAATGGAACGTCGTGAGATCGCAATGAATTGAAGTGAGAGACAGCTATAGTGATTATGAGGGAGCGTTCTTGGCGCGCATTCTAGGCTGTCTGACTGTCTCAGAACAGATATATTCACCCCAGTAAAGAAAGCATTGTGTTTCAAGTCACAATTTTATTTATCTTGATGTTTCTAAATGACTCTCTTGTGTGCTTCTCCAAGGCGCACCGGCGCGAACTGCCGCGTACTCGTATAAATCCACAAATGCAGTGACTGGAGATTTTCCCTTAATTAGGCCTATAGGTTTCATTTTCGATTTGTTTCTTGGCAAACCCTACAGTATGCCTTCAGAACACTTGGACTATGGAGTGAGTTGCCTGGGATAATTTTATGTTTGTAAAAAGACTGGAAAAGTTTACAATTTATTAAATGGACAAGTGCAAGGTTTTTAAAAAATTTTTTTTTTTTTTTTTTTTATGTCTTCATTTGTGATCTCCAAAAAAAATAAGGTAGCCAAATTTGGCTGTAGAACAGCATCAGGTTGACTAATTACTGGTTATGAAGGTACAAATAAACTATAAACTAGAGCGAGCAAGCAAAATAAGAGTTAAGCATAAACACTTGGAATATGGAATGAGTTGCATGCGTAGTTTTATGTTTGTAAAAAGATTTATTTGTATTTTTTGAACTTCCTTTTGTGATCCGAACAAAATAAGGTAGCCTAATTTGGCTTTAGAACTATGAAAGCCCGTTTCTGCCACTGAATAAAAAAAAAAAAAAAAAGGTAATTGCGACTTTTTATCTCACAATTCTGACTTTTTTTCTCATAATTGCGCAATATAAACTCACAATTGTGAGATATAAAGTCGCAATTCTGAGAACATATCAGTCCCCCCTCAAAACTGGACTTTAACTCAATTTTGTGAAAGAAGTCAGAATTGTGCGATAAAATATCACAATAAAATTTTTTTATTTTTTATTCAGTGGTGGAAACGGGCTTCCACATAGTTATTGTGTGGGGGCCCCATACCTGGAATTTGCTTAGGGCCCCCAAATCACTAAGTCCGCCCCTGTCTACGCATATTATGTCTACGCGTATTACCGCCTTGCAGGACCTTTCGCCACATTTTGCGACAGGATACACAGTGATCAACCGTTTGACGGCAAATAAAATAGCTTCAACACCGCCGTCGTCTGTATGCACGTACAAATAATTAACTGCACTTGAAGCTTTCATAAAATTAAAAATGAAACACCCAAAACTGTATATGGCATCATCACGAAGACGAACTATATGTTTATATGTGAAATTCTGGAGGAGACGTCTGATGTCGTCGTGTGGTGAAGTAATGACACATACCATTAATCGATCTGTGTGCTATAACATGTAAAACGGGAACATGAAAGGATTATTCTAAAAGCAACTCATGTAAACACCTTAATCATAATATTGTCTTATTCAGAATAAGGTAAATAATTTGATAACTGATGTCCATGTAAACGTAGTCAATGTCAAATACTACTACTGTATATGAATCATTTAATCACTGCATACTGCATTCCAAACACTCAAATAATATACAATATAAAAATAAAGAGTATGTAAAATACTGTGCTGAATTTAAAATTACAGAATAAAAAACAAAAAATGCATTGTATTTGGTAAACAGTAAGCATTTAATTTTGAACAAAACCACAGTGTCTTGATTAGACATGTGGACATAGAGTGAGTTTAGAAGAATGGTATTCAACTCACCCTTCACAGAGAGAGAAACAGCAGATCTTGATTGTGATGAGACTGATCTTATCTGTCCTCTACACCAGTACTGACCCTGATCAGACTCAGTAGCTCCTCTGATAGTGAGAGTGTCTCTGTTTACAGTGTAACGATCAGACATCTGTAACATTACACTGTCTTTAAACCACTCATATCTCCAGTTACTGTGAGACACAATCACACACTTCAGAGTGACTGTCTCTCCAGTGAATACAGGTCTGTCTGGTGTCACAGTCAGAGTAGATCTGGGTGAATCTGTAAAGACAAAAAAAAAAAAAAAAACACGGTGACTCAAACAGCAAAAATAACTACATTTTGAAAATGTGTTACAAAAGTCTAATATAGTTAATTTTTTCTGTTTTGCTTTTGTCGTGTCATTATTTTTCTGATCTGAGTGTTTTTGAGGAGGCTCTGGCTCTGTCTCATCCTCAGACAAACGCCTCTGACTCGTCATAGAAAGCAGAATGAAGCTCCTGCTGAAGGAGAGCTGAAGACCTCCAACTACAACCTCATATGAGGAGCAACTGAACCTCAATCAACTTCAGCAGATATCTGAAGACTTCATGAACTCATTTCACATCATTATCTGTAATTTACATTATTCTCTCTGACTTCAGGGCAAAACTCATCTGTATTGAAGTCTCTCACTCGAGTGCTTTTCTATTCTCACAGTAGTTGTGAATATCATCTGCAGTGGCAGTGATGAAAGTTAAATATATGTTGATACCCATAACAATGAAAAGTCTTGTCAAAATTTACATGATATTTTACTAAACTAGGACCTCCACAAAAACCCACAAAAGGTGTGTGCATCTGAACAGAATAATGACTAAAAGTGCTCCATTGATCTTATAAGTACAGATGTTGCTGCTACAGATGAGTATAAGAGAAGTGCTGAGCCAGAAATATTGATGTTAAATGAGCATTAAACAGCTGTGAATATGATCACTCACCTGATACAGTCAGTGTAACAGCAGCACTGATGTCTGATCTCTGTGAGTCTGATCTCTCTCCTCTACAGCTGTATTCACCGCTATTAGACACATAATCAGCTGTGAAACTGAACTCTGCTGTTGTTGTTGTTGTGTATGGATTGTGAGTGTCTCCATCTTTAAACCAGCTGTATCTCCACTGAATGTGTCCAGCTCGCTGTATGTCACATGTGAGAGTGACTGTCTCTCCTCTGAACACACGCTGATCTGGAGTCACCTTCACTACAGGTTTTGGTCTCGCTGTATTAATACACATACAAGTAGATATTGTTCACGAGTTCACACTTACATATAATAAATAGAATAGAGTTTATGCGTATTTGGCGTGCTGTCTGAGGGGAGGGCTCCGAGCTCAGAACTTTGGCCCGAACCCTGTACATAGTATTCCAAAGCTATACATTGGCAGTGTTTAGTAACTTGCATAATTATTCATCTTATACATGGTCTAATCGATTGAGTGGTGCTTTTTCGAAATTTTGATTTAAATGAGCATTAAACAGATTTGTCCATGAAAACTCACCTGATACACTCAGTGTAACAGCGTCGCTGATGCTCTTTACTTCACAACTGTATTTACCACTGTAAGACTCATCAGGTGTGATGCTGTAGACTCTCTCAGTGACGTCTCTGGTGACTGAACCATCTTTAAACCAGCTGTATCTCCACTGAATGTTTCCTGCTCCCTGTATGTCACATGTGAGAGTGACTGTCTCTCCTCTGAACACACGCTGATCTGGAATCACCTTCAATACAGGTTTTGCTTCCACTGAGTTAACGCATATAAAAGTAAATATTCATAGATTAAAATTCAAGCAATGTAATTGTCTTTTTTGTTGGTGTTGTTTCTTTTCAGTTTGTGGGTAAACACAGACTGATGTCAGCAGGGGCGCTGTAACGAGGGAAGGTTAGGATGATTCCAAACCTTTATAGTCAGAGAGAGGGCCCTAGAATGTGATTTCTGCCGAGGGAGACCCAAGTTAATATGCTATTCAGGGGTCCAGAAACCATAGCACCCATAGCGCCCCTGCATGTCAATAATAATCTCTGGTCATTATTAGAGAAAGGATTGTTGAATTTACACTAGGCTGCACCCTGCTCCATTTCATCTACACTGATGTATTATGCATCACTATAATAATAAACGCATCACTGCAATAATACATGGTATCATGAGCTTATTAGATAATATTTTAGGGCCCATGACTGTATTTATATTCATATGTTTACCTGTTATGCTGAAAACTGAGGGATGTGATAATATATGTATGGATTAATTATTTACCTTGAGTGAGTCCAGAGTGGCTGTATAGCATCAGCACTAAAAACAACAAAACAAACAAACAAATAAAATGAAGCATTATAATAACACAATGAAAAAATACATGACATGAATGGTTGTTAAATGCAAACATATGAACATTTGTATTAGTTTAGTTTTTTTTTTTTTTAGGATTAAACTAGTTGACCATATCATTATTCTATAATATTACTGGAATGCACAATAGAGATTTATTACAAACGTGGCCTATTGAGTCTGCTGTGCTTCTGCAGTGCTCCACCATTCTTTACTGATATACAGGTGCTGGTCATATAATTAGAATATCATCAAAAAAGTTTATTTATTTCACTAATACCATTCAAAAAGTGAAACTTGTATATTATATTCATTCATTACACACAGACTGATATATTTCAAATGTTTATTTCTTTTAATTTTGATGATTAGAGCTTACAGCTCATGAAAGTCAAAAATCAGTATCTCAAAATGTTAGAATATTACTTAAGATCAATACAAAGAAAGGATTTTTAGAAATCTTGGCCAACTGAAAAGTATGAAAATGAAAAGTATGAGCATGTACAGCACTCAATACTTAGTTGGGGCTCCTTTTGCCTGAATTACTGCAGCAATGCGGCGTGGCATGGAGTCGATCAGTCTGTGGCACTGCTCAGGTGTTATGAGAGCCCAGGTTGCTCTGATAGTGGCCTTCAGCTCTTCTGCATTGTTGGGTCTGGTGTCTCTCATCTTCCTCTTGACAATACCCCATAGATTCTCTATGGGGTTCAGGTCAGGCGAGTTTGCTGGCCAATCAAGCACAGTAACACTATGGTCATTGAACCAGCTTTTGGTACCTTTGGCAGTGTGGGCAGGTGCCAAGTCCTGCTGGAAAATGAAATCAGCCTCTCCATAAAGCTTGTCAACAGAAGGAAGCATGAAGTGCTCTAAAATTTCCTGGTAGATGGCTGCGTTGACTGTGGACATCAGAAAACACAGTGGACCAACACCAGCAGATGACATGGCAGCCCAAATCATCACTGACTGTGGAAACTTCACACTGGACTTCAAGCAACATGGATTCTGTGCCTCTCCACTCTTCCTTCAGACTCTGGGACCTTGATTTCCAAATTAATGTAAAATTTACTTTCATCTGAAAAGAGGACTTTGGACCACTGAGCAACAGTCCAGTTCTTTTTCTCCACAGCCCAGTTAAGATGCTTCTGACGTTGTCTCTGGTTCAGAAGTGGCTTGGTAGCCCTTTTCCTGAAGACGTCTGAGCGTGGTGACTCTTGATGCACTGACTCCAGCTTCAGTTCTATCCTTGTGAAGCTCTCCGAAGTGTTTGAATCGGCTTTGCTTGACTGTATTCTCAAGCTTGCGGTCATCCCTGTTGCTTGTGCACCTTTTCCTACCCAAATTCTTCCTTCCAGTCAACTTTGCATTTAATATGCTTTGATACAGCACTCTGTAAACAGCCACACCTTTCAGTAATGACCCTCTGTGACTTACCCTCTTTGTGGAGGGTGTCAATGTTCGTCTTCTGGATCATTGCCAAGTCAGCAGTCTTCCCCATTATTGTGGTTTCAAAGAACAAAAGATACCCAGAATTTATACTGTAGGGATGGTCATTTATTCAAACTCAAATGTAAATATTCTAATATTTTGAGATACTGATTTTTGACTTTCATAAGCTGTAAGCTCTAATCATCAAAATTAAAAGAAATAAACATTTGAAATATATCAGTCTGTGTGTAATGAATGAATATAATATACAAGTTTCACTTTTTGAATGGAATTAGTAACTTTTTGATGATATTCTAATTATATGACCAGCACCTGTATATTAGGCAATAGTGATATTGCAAATTTTGTCAACATTTGCAAATACTTTTGATATAGCAAGATATTTTTCAGTTGCATTATTTAAAATAACCACTTCAGCAAACAATGAAAAAAAAAAAAAAAAAGAAAAAAGTTACGTCTCCATTAGCACAGTACCTTTGGAGTTACGCTCTCTCGCTCTCTCTCTCTCTCTCTCTTCATTTCAAAAAGATCAGAACAGCACTCTCAACTCAATTTGTCTTCCCAGCTATTCCAACTGTCCAGCACAATTTCAACATGCAGCTACACTGCAGGCTTGTCAACAGTAATTTCAAACAGATTGGTCAGAAACCAGGGATGGTCTTTAATTTTTTACTGAGCTGCACAACTTCTCATCCAGGCCCTTGAAATATCTAAACTATATTGTAAAGCTCTTCTGGCTGGACTTCCAGAATATTGTAGCTATTGTAGTGGATAGCACATTCCAGGGGGCCCTCTCTGACCACAATAGTGGACAAAGGTTTGCTACATTTTGATTGGATCTTGGTGGACTACCATAAGCAAACTGTCCAACACCATCAGATAAAGATGACAGGACAACAGCCAGACACCTCTTAGAGTGCAAGAAGAAGACCTTTGGTGCCAAGCCCAGGAAGGAAAGGACTTCCTATTGGTCAAAATGCAGTTTTTGCCCTTCACCCACCAACAGACTGATTCCTAAGGTTTGGCCTGTGACGGCCATAAAAATTCCTTAGGACCTCTGGATGCAGCAGCAGTGGGTGAAACAAAGAGACATCACAGAGTTCCATCCAAATCCATTCATAACTATGTTCTCAAACCTTAAACTGATGAAACTACAACACACACATCTTAAACTTATTCAGAGAAATACGTATTCTCAGTGACAGCCATGTGTAGTGCAACATCTTACACAAACTCAGCTGTTAATGGACAAATGAATGCATGCATGACAGTTCAATCTCCTTCCCTAATGTTTGGACTCAGTGTGTTCGTCATTACCAAAGGTATTCTGGTTGTGGTTTGGTAAGTGAATAATGCATTGGTAAAACTTTAGTGACACTTTTCTAAATATGTTTGGACTATGCAAATACGTTCCACAGGAGGAAGGAAGGGTGGGCCACACCATGTCCTCCCACTCTGATGGAAAAAACAATCACAACCTGGAAATGGAGAAGCGCCATGCAATCTCCTCCTCATCAGAAAGAGATAAAGTTACCTTCCCAAAAGACACTCCTTGAGTCTCCGGCATGTCAAGAGAGACACTAACAGAAATCACAGAAGTTTTGAGTTTTGAATTGGGCTACTTTATCAGTGTTGCCATGGGTTGTTTTTCATGGCCACGGATTGAAGCGACCCCAATAACGTGTATTTTAGCCCCCGGAATGTGATTTTTACCAGGGGAACCCCTGGAAACACAGTTAGTTTGGACTAGTTTTGAGTAGCAATTGGACCTACTCCAGGGCCACATCTAGTAAACATTTAAGGACCCTTTGGTGCTCCAGGAGATCAGCATCCTACAGTGCTTCGTGTTCAAGATTGTTGAAACTGATTCCTGCTACTTTCCACAGCACTGCCAGTGGAAGAAGTCACCACCACCGGACTGCTCACTCAATTGGAGTAGGGAGGTCAAGAAACAGGAGAAGAAGGAACGTCGCAGAGCACATCTCATTGCATCATTCTGTGATACTTTTGTATCCAAATTTATTTATTTTTATTTTTTCATAATTTTAAGTTGGTCGCTATACAATGCCATTATATGGACGAGCACAAGCAGGACTTTTTTTTTATTATTTATTTATTTTTAACAACTTTACCTTTCTTTCTTATTTGGACCACAAACGAGAAGGCATTAGAACAACACCAGGGTGAGTGAATAATGACTGAATTTAAATTTTGGGTGAACTATTCCTTTAACTGTTCCTCTCTGGTGAAATGCCCTTCCTAACCCTACCAGCCAAATTTCTTATTGTATTTAGGGGCAGTGCCTGACAGAATTGTCTGACTAATTCTCTCATCAGAAACAATGAAGAGAAGATGTACGAATGTAAGTAGTGAGATATTAATTTCACAGTGTAAACAGCTTTAGATATTATTATGGCAGTTTTTGAGAGTGCTCGAACTCGCTGGACTGAAGTGAAAATGCTCTTTGATAATGTAAACGTTCTTTGCTCTGTTTTGTACAATGAAAGTTTTATGCTAATTAGTAACTCACAATGTTTTTATTAAATTCACATTCAGTTGTATTAAAAGTATTTTATGGTGTGACACCCATGTCTGGTACTTAAGTAAAAAGACAGGCTTTTAGGCTATGCGTAGTTAATAGATTACAGTATTAGACTTTGCCCATCGCCCATTATAGATCAACTAACATATGGTAGCTAATCTATAAGGGTGCAAAATGCATTTACTTACACATATTTGAGAATCGAGATATTGCATAATATATTTTGGGGATATATCGAATTTAAAAAAAAATAAATAAAATTATAAAACCCCTGCTGAAAAAAAACAAAACAAAACAATAGACCATTACAAAATTAGTAATGGTTTTACTGGAAACTGTAATGGACCCTGTTGGTCTCTACTGGTAATTGGTTGCCTCCTATTGGTGGCTTGTTAAAACCAATAAATCCTAATGTAAATGTATTACTGTCACGGTGCACACAGCAGGGAGGAACGAGGAACACGCAGACGAGGAGATACTTCAAAATAATAGACTTTAATCAGGACATCAGGACATCAGGGCAAGACAAGGCAAGGTTGACAGAAACAGGAACACCGGGGAATAACGAATAGACCAGACAAACACTAACTGAACAGACAGGACCTTATATACACACACAAGACAATTACTGATAAATACACACACCTGAACTGAATAAACTAATAATCACACAGAACAAGGACAGGAACAAGACCAAATATGGACACAAGAGGTGGGAACACATGACACACACGACAGAGGACTGACAATTACACACCACAGACCACACACACTCACATCACACACACACATCACACACACACACACTCTCCCTCTCTCTCACACACACACACACAGTCTCTTGATATCTAATTCCTTTTTTTTTTTTTTCAGTTATTCATTAATTTCTATTCACTCAAAAACATTTACTCGGGTGTTCTCTACGTTTTTCACTTAATCTTTGTGTCCAGAGTTAATTTTTTGGACAGCCTGCATGACCTATTAGAATGAATTGTTAAAGAGTTAAAGCAATTTATTTGTCATTTATACAGCTGAAATGTACATTTATTGTCATAAATGTTATGACCACTTCTTCCTCTTAAATTTCAATTATTGTCTTTAATGTTTTTTCTAAGAAAGTTTTTTTTTTTTTTTAATAAAGCAAAACAAATTTTGAATCAACACTTTAAAGGATACAAATATATATTAAAAACCAAGAAGAAAATGTTGTCCTTTTTACTAGCAGACTCAATAGCGTACACAATAGTATATTATATTTGTATTGTAGTTTACACATTGTTAGTTTAGTTGTGAAGAAGAGCAAAAAAAGTGTTATGCTGTATTTGCAAAAACAGTAGCCACCTTTAAATTTCACCAACAGTAACTTGCTGGCAACCGTGCTGCCAGTTCTTTACCATTTTTAATTAACCGGAGCCAACTGTAATTTTACCCAACAGTAAGATATTGTTAATTTTACAGTAACTTGCTGGCAACCAAGCTGCCAGTTCTTTACGTTTTTTTAACAGGACAATTTTTAACAGTGAGAACCGCCCCTGGTTACAACTCATATTTTTCTCTGTGAACTTTAAATTATTCCGTAAAGACAGTTCCAGTCTGTATTCAGATGTTCGAAGCTGTGTGACGTAAAGCAATATTTGAAATGTTGTATTATCACTTCTCATGTTATTGTCTCTTTAGTATTAATCACGTTGCGTTATTCCACATTTGCAAGTTGCTTTAAAAAAATTACTATATGTATAAATGTAAATGTAAAGTAAAATACAATCAAATACTCACAGAGGGTGAGGGACAGTGTGCTGGACCCCATGCTGCCACAATGCTGTGTGTTCAAAACCAGACACTTCCTATGTTTTAATGATCATTTCTTACTTTAAGGAAGAGGGAGGGTCTAGAGAGAGACAGAAAAAGAGATCTATTTTGAAAAAGATTTTTAACTTTTCTTTTAGTACATTCAAACACTAAATGCAACAGACCCACACACAGCAGATATCAACAGTATTTTGATCGGTCTGGCACACCTACTGATTAAACTAGAAGAGCACAGTCTTCACCATCCTCATCTTCAGTTAGTTCAGGTCTTCTCCTACAGATTCCCGTAAAATCTAAAAATCATTCTTGTTTAATGGATTTACCAGGCTTACTATTAGCCTAAGTATTAAATGGCAATAGAAAAACTACACATTTATAATACATTTAAAAATACATTTTGTTTTCATCCAAAAAAAAAAAAAAAAAAAAGGTAAAAATTATGATCAGGCACTCCAAAACACATGGGGACTCTGGTGTCTGAAGATGATTCACACTATCTGGATTTGGCTACAAGACAATATAAAACATGATAATTTGTTTCCCACTTGTGTATTAGTAATGAAGTGAGAAGTGAGGGTTCAGAAACAGAGCAGAAGTCAAACCACAATAATCAGCTCAACTTTTTCTCAGGCCTCTTAGGCATTCAACTAAGCATGGCTGGTAGATAGATAGATGACGTTGACGTAAAAAGAACTGGTCAAATATGCAAATCAAACTGACATCAAAAACTTGACATTGACGCTGATTTGATGCAAACTGAATGTCAAATGTTGGTCTATACATTAAACCAATTTCAGAGTGGGATTAACTTTCTATTTTCACCCAATTACCACTGGAAGAAATTGCCATAAAGACTGAATTTAAAATGAGCATCTTGATCAAGTCTTGAGTCATATTTGACGTCAAATAGATATCAAGGCTGGGAAACTTGATATCCAGTACAAACAAAGAATTGCTCACACTATGGGAAACTATTTATTGAGACACACAGAAGCAAAACTGGTTAAACCCACCATGCTATTGTTGGCTCTTTGACGTATTTTGTTCCTCTTTTGTAAGTTGCTTTAAATGTAAGCCTCTGCTAATATATATTAAAACTGAGATAGCATGCGTGCATTAAATGTTAATATGAAGATTTCCAAATATAAAATATGATGCAGTGACTAAATAAATTCCTAAATATTCTCATTTTCCAAGTTTAAACAAGTTCAAACACATGCAGAAATGCTGACCCATCTAACAATCAGATCTGCTGTCACAACATGTTCTTTGAACCGGTGAACAAAACTGTTAAAAACACTCGCTGTGACAAGTGAAAATGTGCTCTGCCCTGCTGTTAAAAACAGCTAAAATTAGTTTAAACGGTTTGGCTGGTCTTAGCCGGTCTCCTCGTGTGGTTTACAGTTACAGGAAAGTAGACATCTGTCACACACATATTGTGCACTTCAAGCTGCCCAAGTCCACAAGTCCCTCAGTGATGTCTGTCATCAAGGACAAGGCCATTGTCAAAGTGTTTGTACAACACACGGAGAAAGAAACCAGCCATTTATCATTACATCAAATCATGAAGTGTGTGCCATGGATTTGATCAGACAATGTTAAAATAAAAGTTCACTCGTTGCCTATTTTAGTCTCTAAACGCAGTATCTCTATTCAGTGTGAAAGTTAAGTTTACTATAAGAAAAACTGTTTCAACACGTTTTTTTTTTACTTCAGTTGTGACTGGAGAAAACAAGCACAATGACAAGCAGACTACATCAGGGTTCCTCAAATATTTCTCTGGAGAGCCAATCTGCTGCAGAGTTTAGCTCCAACCCTGATCAAACTCACCTGTGCTTTTCTAATGATCTTGAAGACTAGCATGCTCAGGTGTGTTTGATTAGGTTTGAGCTAAACTCTGCTGGAGTAGGCCAGATTTGAGGATGCCTGGTCTACATGGTACTCATCCTACGATGAGATGCACAGCGCTGCCTGGTGCTCATGATGAAAATAAAGGGCTTTTTGCTCATTCTGCCTGACAGTGCTATTGTCCTCATGGATCTCCCCTTTTGTGCCAGAAAACCCCCATATATATATAGGCTACTTATTTTCTTCTCATATTTCTATATGATGCAATGCTTATATATTATTGGACAGTCCTTACACACCACCTCTTACAATGTATCTATACAAGCTATAGTTGAAAAAATAAACTTGGAAGAGAAAGCTATCCGTGTTCCTTCCTGGCCATACTAAAGGCACTGAGAGTATTCTGGTAGTACAGAGAGATAAAAAGGAATAATTTTTAAGAACGATTAAAGCAATAGTACGTCAAACAATGTGCTGTACATTTATACATTTAAATAAAAATGATCAGTAACAACAACACTGTAGTGTGACACATAATCAAAAACAGACAAGTTCAAATAAATGAGTTCATTTGTTATCTGTTTTTGCAAATAAACTTCAAATATTCAAGAAAGCTCCTTCTTTAGTTAGTCTATATTAGTCCAAATGTTAATGTAAGTAGATGTGACTTCAAATTCTGTCTCAGTTCTTGGTTGGGACTCATTATGTTGGATCCCTGTAAAGATGCCCAAGCAAACATTGTTACAGTGCTGCCCAACATAAAGGGCATCAAACCTGATATTCCACCAACAAACAAACCTTTCTTACACCTCCCTAGAACAAATAAATGCCTATAGCAGAGGTTATACTTGCTCTACTTTTAACCGAGGATGGTTAACATACCACATCTAGCCTACTTAGAAGTCAGCTGTCATTAAATCTGTCCTGCAGCTCAATGACTGTCTGGTATGGTTCGGCTACTAAACTTGAAAAAATAGGTTACAGCTGACAATCAGGACGGCTGAGAAAATCATTGGGCCACCCCTGCCCTCCATACAGACATTGGTTTACTAGAATGAGGGAACAGGCAGGAAGGATCATCAATGACTACTCTTTAAACATCTCCCTCCCAGACCAAGACGACACAAGAACAGTTTCATCCCACAGGCCAACTCAATCACATGAAATAGGTGGTTTACAGGCCTGTGCATGAGAAATTGTTTCTTTTCAGTGAGGAGATATCAGCACAGATATGGTTCTACTCAGGCATATTTATGATGACCACTGACAATATTTACATAATTACAAAATTGATCACAGCACTAATAATAAATACTTCAAAACCCCACGTTTTGACGCAGAGATCATATTTTACAAACTACTCTCAGCAGCCACCATCTGGTGTCACACGCTTAGCTCATCTGAAACAGCTCAAGACCATCCACAGAAAAACAAGAGAAATTGCAATAAACATCATTCGTCGCCACTAAGTTACAAAACACTACATTTAAAAAAGAATAAAAAAACAATACAAACAATTCACTATCTCCAGACTATTGCTTAATTCCCTGTATTATATATGGTTGATTCTTCAATTGGGGGCTATTTTGCCATCTTACATTTTGATGAATTAAATTTGGTTGAATTTTGTTAGAATTATGTCAAGACAATGTTTACATCCTTTGATGTAAAGATATAATAATGGCCACGACTGAGCTTAAATATAATTTGAGTATTTTATATCTATTTGCCAACTGGCACTGCAAAACGTCATTCCCATCACAACATCAAAAAGTCTCATAATGCAAAGAATTTATCAAGGAGATCATTTAAACTCATTTATCTTGCAGACATTGTTAACCTTCAACAATACGTATAAAAAACTAAATGTTTCCATTCAGCGAATTACATATATTTTCTTGTTCTTACCATCAAAATGTGTTTTTCTGTGTTCATCAAAGCACACATTTGTTTAATTTCTGGAAAATTAATTTTAGATGTTTTTTCTTTGAATAGGTGGATGAGTATTTCATTAGGCTTTTCATGTAGCACCTCAAGATTGAACATAAAACAGTTTTAAAGGTATGTTTGCTGTAAATTAAGCAACGTGGCGGTAATGACATACTGTTCTGGTAATGACATAAATGAAAAGTGCACTGATACATAAAGCAAATTTAAAGGCTTAAATAATGTCTTCTGGTGAGTGTTGTTGAAAGAAATGGACAGATGTGAGGAGATGTATATAAATATGACACAACCATCAACTTGAACATGTTTATTTCAATCATGCAGAAACCATACAATATTTTCTAGAGAATCAATTGTCACAATGGGATAAACAGCATAAACATATCCTTCATAAACATTTCATAACTATGAATATTACCATTAGGTGAAATATTATATGTTTGGGTTAATAACGCATAAAAGTTAGGAGTTTCACGATTTGCATTTTCACTGTTCTGACCTTGTTGCACTGGAGATCTTGGGGGGATGTCTGGAGATGTTGGGGGGGTGTTTGAAGCTACATAGTGTTGTACTTCCTGTCGAATTTTGTCATTGGCTCTTTTATTGTTTTGGTTAACTCTCCATTGTTTGCGTTTCTGTCTTTGCTCCCGTTTTGAAAGTTGTGAGATTACTTTAAGCTTTCCTGTTTCTTTTCTTCTTTTGTATCTTTCCTTTTCTCTGTCAATGTACTGCTGATATTTTACTGGATCTTCCTTCAATTTTTTTCTATAATCTCTAGACCTTTCAGTTGATTTCTTGGGAGCCATTCTGGTTAAAAAATAAGAAAAAATAGTTTTAGGAACTAAGGCATCTCACTTAAGTTTCATTGCAAAATCACACTATTATGCTTCTTTAACTTAATTTATAAACACATAATATGATATAGATAGTGACACAGAACATGTCATTACCACCATCACTTGTCATTACCATCACACCAAGTTGTGTGTTGGTAATGACATTTTAATTTTTTTTTCAGGAAAAAAGATGCTAGGTCATGGTTTTGCTAACATCACTCAACAGCTAATACAAAAAGAACTTTAAATACACATAAATCATGTGAATATATATATATTACCCAAGATGGTGGCGCGAGTACATCGCGAGGCTCTGGGTCTCTCCAGATTTTGCAATTTTGCGGTATTTTTCTTACTCATCTTGGGCCTGTTTGTGCAGAACAGTTGTGCCTTTACATCGTACACCCGTTGTGAGCTTTTGGATATCGGTTTGCAAATTTCCGACACTTTTATGGACAATCTTCGACTCCTTCCTGAGATCGCTAGGACACCCGAGGCTATGCACCCTACCCGGCCGGGCGGAAGTGCTCGCAGGCGGCGTCGAGATCGTAAACAAAGGCGGGGGAAGCACGGAGGACTAAGAGCTAAGCTAAGGCTAACACCACACCGGCTCTCTTTACCCAGCATTTTCCTTGCCAATGTACGGTCGCTAGTGAACAAAATGGAGGAGATTCGACTCAGCATCACACACAGCAAGAAACTTTTGAACTGTAACGTCCTAATCTTCACGGAAACCTGGTTAAACAGCGGAATACCGGACACCGCTATTGAGCTAGCGGACGCCACACACTCCGGGCGGATAGAACATTAGATGGCTCCGGTAAGACCAGAGGTGGTGGATTGTGCATTTACATTAACAAAGCTTGGTGCACAAACTCTGCTATTGTTGGGAGTCATTGTTCAGCTAACCTTGAGTTTCTCATGGTTAAATGTAGACCGTTTATCTACCGCGGAGTTCACTTCCACCATTATAACTGCAGCCTATATTCCCCGGATGCTGATGCCAAGCTTGCTATGAAAGAACTTCACGCAGCCATCAGTAAACAACAGACTGATCACCCGAAGCGGCTTTTATTGTTGCAGGTGACTTTAATCACTCAAACTTAAAGTCAGTGCTACCCAAGTTTCACCAGCATGTTTCCTGTCACACCAGAGGAAACAAAACCTTAGACCATGTTTACATAAACATGGCTGGAGCTACGTTGCGACACCCTCCCCACCTGGGACAGTCAGATCACCTTTCTTTGTTCCTCACCCCAAATATGCACCCCTCATCAACCGTGTGAAGCCATCAGTGAAGACCATCAAGGTGTGGCCTGCGGGGCAGATTCCACACTCCAGGAAAGGTTTCTACACACAGACTGGAGTATGTTTGCTTCTCAAGCCACCAGTGGCGCTCACACAGACATTGACTCTTACACCTCCTCTGTATTGGATCATATCAATATCACCATTGACAGTGTTACAACCCAGAAACAGATCACCACATATCCAAATCAGAAGCCTTGGATGAACAAGGAAGTGCGACTCCTGTTGAAGTCACGCAACACTGCCTTCAGATCAGGAGATGCACAAGCCTACAGCACATCCAGAGCAAACCTGAAGAGGGGCATCAAAAAGGCCAAGCACTGCTACAAGCTAAAGATAGAGGGACACTTTTCCAACTCTGAACCTCGACGCATGTGGCAGGGCATTCAGGCCATCAGTGACTACAAACCCACCCACTCCACCCCCGCAGCCACTGATGTCAACTTCCTGAACGAGCTAAATTACTTTTATGCTCGCTTTGAAAGAGACAACAGAGAAACTGCCACCAAGCTCAATCCCTCAGCTGACCACCCACCAATCATACTCTCCTCCACAGATGTCTGCAAGGCACTGAGCCGGATCAGCGCGCACAAGGCTGCTGGACCAGACAACATCCCTGGTCGTGTTCTCAGGGCATGTGCGGATAAGCTTGCTGGGGTTTTTACAGACATTTTCAACCTGTCTCTTGCCCAAGCAGCCATACCAACATGCTTTAAATGCACTTCCATTGTGCCAGTGCCAAAACACTCTAGTCCGAGGTGCCCTAATGACTACCGCCCTGTAGCACTCACACCCATCGTCATGAAGTGCTTTGAGCGGCTGGTCCTGGAACGCCTAAAAGACTCTCTACCATCCACATTGGACTCACACCAGTTTGCCTACCGTAGCAATAGGAGCACAGAGGACGCAGTTTCCATGGCACTGCACTCTGTGCTCACTCACCTGGACAATAAGAACACTTATGCACGTATGCTGTTTGTTGACTTCAGCTCAGCATTCTACACAGTCATCCCAACCAAGTTAATAGCCATACTTGAAGACCTGGGCATCAATACCTCAATGTGTAACTGGATTTTGGACTTCCTGACCAACAGACCCCAGAATGTTCGATCAGGATTCACCTGCTCCACATCCATCACACTTAACACTGGTGTACCACAGGGCTGTGTGCTAAGCCCGTTTCTCTACTCCCTCTTCACCTCCGACTGCAAGCCTGTGTATGGATCTAATTCCATCGTCAAGTTTGCAGACGACACCACGGTGATTGGCCTCATCAGTAACAACGATGAGACTGCCTATAGGGAGGAGATCCAGCACCTGGCCACATGGTGCACTGAAAATAACCTGCTCCTCAACACCACCAAAACGAAGGAGCTCATCGTGGACTTCAGGAAGGAGTCAAGAGGCACACACGACACCATCCACATCAATGGAATGGCTGTTGAGCGTGTCTCCAGTTTCAAGTTCCTGGGGATCCACATCTCGGCGGACATGTTGTGGAAAACCAACACCTCCAGCCTGGTCAAGAAGGCTCACCAGCGCCTCTTCTTTCTGAGGACACTGAGGAAGAATCAGCTCTCCTCTGCTATCCTGGTGAACTTCTATCGCTGCGCAATAGAAAGCATCCTGACCAACTGTGTCACAGTATGGTATGGGAGCTGCTCTGTTGCGGAGCGCAAGGCACTGCAGCGGGTGGTGAAAACTGCCCAGCGCATCACAGGGACTCCACTACCTGCCATCGAACACATCCAGAGGAAACGCTGTCTGCATCGAGCTCGCAGCATCCTTAAGGACTCCTCTCACCCAGCCCACAGACTGTTTTCTCTCCTGCCCTTCGGTAGGCGTTTCAGGTGCCTCCGGACCAGGACCAGCAGATTAAAGAACAGTTTCTTCCCCAGAGCTGTCTCTTTACTGAACTCTAACCCCCGTTGATCCACTTCCTCATATATTATTAACTCTTCTCTCCTACCTCACATCGGCCTTATTTGCACTACTGAATGTAAATTTTTAATACAGTAACAACGGTTTACTTTTGTATCTTGCACTACCATACCTAAATTGGACTATGCTCATTTGCACTGCCGACTGTTGTTTACATTATCAATGTTTACATTAACATTTTGCACCGTACGTCTAATTTGTAATATGCAATCACTTCCACTGCACTTTTACACCTTGTTTATAATAATAGTCATCTGTATATATATTATATTGATAGTACATATCACCTGTAAATTCTGTTTATAGTAATAGCCATCTTTCTATATATATTTATACATACATTCAGTACATATCCTTGTCCTGCACTTATTCAACCATTGTATATACTGCACTTGCTGCTATTGCACTTCTGGTTAGACCTAAACTGCATTTCGTTGCCCTGTACCTGTACTTGTGTAATGACAATAAAGTTGAATCTAATCTAATCTAATATATTTATCAAAATATTGCTGCTACAGCATTTATGGTAATGACGCTGAATAAGTCTACTCCATGATCAGAAGGAATTCATGATTAAATTACTTACTTTTTCAGACATCAAATATCACTGTTCTTCCATGGCTGACATGTGCTCCTCTGCTAGTATTCATTTCCATGGTTACGGCATAAACAAGTCTTACCCTCAAAAATATCCTTGTTGTAATCATAGACTGTCGTGGTAATGACAGTATTGTTGTGGACAATACTAAATTGTTAAAAATATTCACAAATTGCACAGATATGAACCCGAATTATGCATCAAGTGCCTTTTTAAGTTACTGTTTAAACATATATTGTGATTTTCTAATGAACTGATAACATTATCACATTTTCAGAGCAGATAAGTTTTAAAGTCTGGGTTGGGGACAAGGCCTGAGTAGCCAAATATTAGTGATGAAAACATTTTTAAAAATGGAAATCATACTGATTTTAGTGTAAAACATTTTTTGGTGGTGCAATAAATATTATTTGAATTAACTAAACTATTTATTTTATAATATAATATTTTTAACATTAATGTATAACCTGGGGACATAAAAGTTCCCCCAATTGAAGAATCACCCATATAAAAAGTGCAGTGAAGCTCTTTTAAAGACAGCATGGGTGGCTCTTAAAAGAGCCTTTAGGTCGCTGATCAGATCAGACGATCTTTACTTCGAGCTGGTGTATTTGGTGACAGCCTTGGTGCCCTCAGACACGGCGTGTTTGGCCAGTTCCCCGGGCAGCAGCAGACGCACGGCGGTCTGGATCTCTCTCGATGTGATGGTGGAGCGCTTGTTGTAGTGAGCGAGACGAGACGATTCACCGGCGATGCGCTCGAAGATGTCGTTGACGAAAGAGTTCATGATGCCCATCGCCTTAGAAGAGATCCCGGTGTCAGGATGAACCTGCTTCAGCACTTTATACACGTAGATAGCATAGCTCTCCTTCCTGGACTTTCTGCGCTTCTTTCCTCCTTTACCGGCGGTCTTAGTGACGGCCTTCTTTGAGCCCTTTTTGGGCGCGGACTTCGCGGGTTCAGGCATGACGCTCACTTCAGAATTATTCAAACTGCATAAATTTCATAAAGCCTCGCGCGCTTTTATGCACTGCCCTATGCTAATTTTTAAAAGGAAAACGGCGAACTGTGATTGGGTATCTCCATGGAACAACCCACAGAATAATTTCATTGGTCAAATTAAAGCCAATCAGAGGTTTTAAAATGTAAATCCCTCCCATCGCCTCATGCTTGACATCGACCAACCCCCCATTCATTTCAGTTTCTTTGTTTGATTTTCCGGCATTTCTCGAACTATGTGATGAGTGAGATATAGTTTGGTAAACTCTTTGACTGTATAATGACAATTATGATTCTATTTTATTTTAGCTTTTAATTATAAGAAAAAAATATTAAAGCTAAATCCTCAAAACGTTGGTTACATAATTTGAACAATGAC
The DNA here is from genome assembly GCF_012432095.1 of Onychostoma macrolepis. NCBI lineage: Eukaryota > Metazoa > Chordata > Actinopteri > Cypriniformes > Cyprinidae > Onychostoma > Onychostoma macrolepis. Next base: position 43,420,004 of record NC_081161.1, read on the forward strand.
CACGAACACTATCGATAGAAAGTGTTGTATTAATTTAACAAAGAAAAATCTTCGAATTCACCCACATGAAAACAATACTAGTAATTTATAGTAAATACTATAGTGTTTTTGAATCATACTATAGTAAATGACTTGAAGTAATTTGTGGTAATTCTATAGTTGCTGTGGTAATATAACATTGTAACATAAACTAATTACTTCACCCAATGCTGTGCTGTACTATGTTTTCTACAACTACAGAATATATTTTACTACAATCCACTACAGTTTACTGGGGGAAAACTGAATTATACTGTTGTATTTAATTCAGTTTATCAGTTCACTATAGTTAATATTGAAGTATGCTGTACCATCCATTAACAAAGGGATGTAAATACTATATATACACAATTTACTATAGTATGATTCAAAAGCACTATCCACCTTTTTCTTGAGGTAAAAATGGGCGCGGCCATTTGTAAATTTTATGGGTCTAACTTCCGGTCTCTGCTATTTTTAGCTGTACAAAACAGTTCGTTTTGCTGCTTTATATTGAAAATTAGTGTCTTATCATATTATTTTAATGTATTATCTTAATTATGAACACACTGGTTTATAGTGCAAACAGTTTTACCGTTTACTGTACGTTGTTATTCTTCTCGTTATTTACCTATAGCGTCTAATGAACCGGAAGTCTCACCCATAGGCTTACTTCGGCGTTGAAGAAAAAGGTGGATATTAACTATAAATTACTATTGTATTTTTTCATGTGGACAATTATTACAAACAGATTTAAGTTGCAGAAAAAAAAAAAGTTTTATGAGTTGGAAACTTTTTCTTTGAGTGAAAAGGTGGGTGGCTCTTAAAAGAGCCGTTGGGGTTTAGTTTTGTTCAGAAATCTCTTAACCTCCGAATCCGTACAGAGTGCGTCCCTGTCGTTTCAGCGCATACACAACATCCATAGCGGTGACGGTCTTTCTTTTAGCGTGCTCGGTGTAGGTCACAGCATCACGAATAACGTTCTCCAGAAACACCTTCAACACACCGCGCGTCTCCTCGTAGATCAGCCCAGAAATACGCTTGACGCCGCCGCGGCGAGCAAGACGCCGAATAGCGGGTTTAGTGATTCCCTGGATATTATCCCGAAGAACCTTTCGGTGACGCTTAGCGCCTCCTTTTCCGAGCCCTTTACCGCCTTTTCCTCTTCCAGACATGTCGACAGTTATTCAGCAGTACACACGAACGAAGTTAATCTAAAAAAAGGCAACAGAAAAGAAGGGTGGTTTATACTTCGCTACAGGACCTAGGTGAAACCACGACCATGGGCGGTTCTACTAAACGTCACTCGTTACGTCTAATCCGAGTCGAGTACTGCCTTGCAATGCTCATTGCAGAAACGTGGAAATAAACTGGGTTTAAATAAAAAAAATTGTTTTATTATTATTAAATATTTAGTAGTACAACAAAAGTACTTCTAACCTCTTTAACTGTCATTAATTCCGTTAACACCAATTTAGAAGATTTAAAACCTAGAACCGTCAACCTCATGCTTTAATACTACCATTTTTATAATATATCCTGAAGTATAGTAAACTACACTTCAGACCAGTTACAGTTGTTTATATTTTATTAATACTTGATTAAAGGAAATCATCTTTTATAGAAATATTGAAGTGGCTCTTAAAAGAGCCTTTGGGGTTTGTCTGGCTGAAGCAGCTGTGGATTTAAGCGCGCTCTCCACGAATGCGGCGGGCCAGCTGGATGTCTTTGGGCATGATGGTGACCCTCTTGGCGTGGATGGCGCACAAGTTTGTGTCTTCAAACAGACCGACCAAATAAGCCTCGCTAGACTCCTGCAGGGCCATAACAGCGGAGCTCTGGAAACGCAGGTCCGTCTTGAAATCTTGAGCGATTTCTCTCACCAGACGCTGGAAAGGTAGTTTGCGAATCAGTAGTTCAGTGGACTTCTGATAACGACGAATCTCCCTCAAAGCCACGGTACCGGGCCTGTAACGATGAGGTTTTTTTACGCCACCGGTGGCGGGTGCGCTCTTACGAGCGGCTTTAGTAGCCAGCTGTTTTCTCGGGGCTTTACCTCCGGTGGATTTACGAGCGGTCTGCTTGGTTCTCGCCATTATTCAGAAAGAATTACCGAAGCCAAAAACAACACAACAAAAAATGAAGTGAGGACAGCGACATAGGCTTTTAAGCCCAGGGCTGCCATGCGCTGATTGGATGGCGTAGCTTCAAGGCATTTAATTGGTTATTGTATAGCCTTTCGAAATGACTGACCAATGACTGTGCGTCTCATGTTTTCAAGCGACCACAGCTTGTGGTTCCCGCCCAAATCTCGGTTATTATTTCTCTTTGTTTACATGAAACGACAAAAAAGGCCAAAACATTAATACATTTGTGCACAAAGATTCGTTGTTACTTTATTTCTTACTGAATGAGTAGGACTTATGAAACTAAAATTAAAAAAATTAAATAAGCATAGATATTTCTTGCCATAATTATTCTTTTGTATTTGGAAAGTATTCATTAATATTGCAAGTGTAAATCTCTGTAACTATGCCAATAAAGCTATATATCTAATGTACACATTGTGATTATTCAATCACAACTTAAAAGTTCACAATAATTAGACAAACACACTGTCTTCCACTAAAATGGTTTTATAAAGATGAATGGATTAAAATAGACCACCCTTCCGTACTCTTATCGAGTTTTATACCGCGTTGTGGAGCAATATAGTAAAGTGCCATTTTATTTTGTACTGTGCTCACACACACAAAAAAAAGCTTTATTACAAATTTCAAAATCAATGTAATGATCGAATAAACGAAAACGCTCTTTTAAGGAGAAAATGGGTGGCTCTTAAAAGAGCCTTTGGGTCTGAAGAGAAACTGCACTCAGTTTATTTGGTCTTGGCGGGTTTCTCGGTCTTCTTGGGCAGCAGCACGGCCTGGATGTTGGGCAGCACGCCGCCCTGAGCGATGGTCACGCCGCCTAGAAGCTTGTTCAGCTCCTCGTCGTTGCGCACCGCCAGCTGCAGGTGACGGGGGATGATACGGGTCTTCTTGTTGTCCCGAGCGGCGTTTCCAGCCAACTCCAGGATCTCAGCGGTGAGATACTCGAGCACAGCGGCCAGATAAACCGGAGCACCGGCACCGACGCGCTCGGCATAGTTTCCTTTGCGGAGAAGTCTGTGAACACGGCCGACGGGGAACTGCAGTCCCGCTCTGGAGGAGCGAGTCTTGGCCTTAGCACGGACCTTTCCACCGGTTTTACCTCTTCCACTCATTGTAGTTTAAACTGTTGCTCAACAATGCAACGCAATAATGAAACTAGTACACCGCTGTGATGTAACTTTTAAAGGAAAGCGTGCTAGTCTCCTATTGGCTGGAGTCTGAATATATTCCAAGCCAATCAGTGAACTGTTTATTTCTATTTGTATATGTCTAAATATGTATTTTGTTAGATTTATTTTATTTGTATGTACATTTGTAAGACAATTTTTATGTAGCCTAGAGCACTTTAAATTACGTATTATGTGTAAACTGTGCTATATGAACTTGCCTTACATATTCATTATTTTATTTTCTGATTTAATAATAATAACAACAACAACAACAACGAAGCAGACCTATTCCTATTTATTATACCGAATAATAATGTGTTAAAAGTTAGTTTCATAAATTTACTTGTAAAAACATGCAAACATACACAGATATTTTATAAAACATTCACATTCTCATACCAAAATTTATACTTGAACATAAAAGGGCCATTGTTTTGCTACCATGGCAACAATAGATGGCTGATGATATGCTGTTTATCACAAATTAGTGGGTGGCTCTTAAAAGAGAGATGGTGAGTTTTTGTGGACCCATGTTGTTTAACTGTCTTTGCTATTTTCTGTGGATTTCTATGTGTTCCGAAGCTGTTGCTGTCTCATCACATGCGGTTTTACATGTTCAAGGCCTGTGGTCACAGTTCAGATGTTTCTTTCTTCTTTTTTAACACTTCAACTCAAAGGCCTTAACTTACAGTAATACATTTTTGTTAGCCTATAAATGCTGCTAATAGCAGTGTTAGGCCTAATTCATGGTACATTAATATGTAATGCAAAGGTTTAGTTTAAATGAATGGTTATGAATAGTAATTTTTAGGATTTTAAATACTTTTTTAATATAAATTATAATTTGATTAATACATATTTCACATAACTGACAGACCAATTAAGCACAATAATGTCATCTGTGTGTATTTGTTATTGCCTGCTGACTGAAAAACCACATTGTGAATGCAAAATTCCTATAATAGACTAATATACTATAGACTTGGCATTAGTGATTCATTTTTCACTTTCTAGGGATTCATATTACTTAGTGAAATGAGAAGTATTGTTTTAACTGAATTATAAACCTTTTGCATCTCTATTACCTCCAAGAAGGTGATATGATTGTAACTCTTTTTCAGCTGTGGTCTATCAGTTTTACACACATTTTGTTTTTTTTTAAGTTTCTCTTTGTGTTTTCTGTGTATTTTAAAACTCATAAGATATGGGGTAGGGTTAGGTTTCGTACCACTACATAAGCTTTATTGGCATTTTTGTTCAGTGTTCACAGTTGTCAAAGTGAGTTCTGCAAACGCTTCTTTGGTAGGTGTATCTGTAGTGGAAGTCACAGTTGTGTGGGTTGTTTCTAAAAGTAGCCATGGGCCTCACTTTCCGGGGGCCATGGATGGAAAATGAAAAGTCAGAGCAATACACATTACTTATATTTTCACATATTTCACCAGCTTCTTCCAGCTCATTACATATTGTCATTTGTGAATTTCTAACTTCAGAAGCTGCTTGTAATGAGAAAACAACTTTTTTAGTTTAATAGGTCAGAATAAAAAGTTGAGTTGATCGTTGTGGTTGGGATTTCTGCTCTGTTTCTGCTCTGTCGGGAAGATATTTGTGCTTTTTCTGTATCTTTAGTTTCATAAACCTCAACATACTATCAGAAGAGCAAAAGATTCACAGCAACATGTGCATTTCATTTTCATTGACTTCCCCTTATAATATTTCCATCTGTCTGTGTTCAGGGAGGCCTGAATGAAGTACCACTTCTCACTTCTAAGTAACCGCTGACATGCGACTGTGCTTCTTTTAAAGAGGAAGAAATAAACATTTTAAATCTTGTGGTAAATCAAAATCACTGTATATAAACCTTATGTCTCACTTGTTTTTGAGTGTATATATATATGTGTGTCCAAGTCATGTATAAGAGAATACCTCGGAGAAGAGCCTGCTTTACATGAACAGGCCTATATTAGATGTCACATCATGATTCTACTTTATCTGTCAGTTATATGTGTGTCTGTGGCATTGTGAATGAAGAAAATAACGCAGCTTGAGAACAATTACTGGAAGAACTTGAAAGAGAAACTGAGCTCTAACAACTTGTATGCTCTAAAAGAGTAAATATCTTAGCATGGATCTCTTTTTCCTTTCTATTTCTTAGAGTTTTGTCTCCACCCTCATCTCTTCTTGAAGTGTGAAATGACTGTTTAAACATAGGAAGTGTCTGATTTAGTGCACGCATTTCTGTTAAAACAGTCTATTAATGTGTCAGTATGGGGTCCAGTGCACTGCCTCTCATAATCTGTGAGTATTTTATTATATTTTACACTATCTTCTGTTGTTGTTGTTGTTTTTTCAATTGCTACGTCCTTTTTTCTAGTCTGTAGTCACATTTTCAAAACTCTAAACACAATTAGCACACCATCCGTCTGTTGTGACCATACCATTAGCACAATTTGTGTTGTTTTCACACAATATGCAGTCAATTACCATGTTTCTAAAATTATTACATTTTCTTTTCATACAAGCTTACCCAAAACCCAAATCATGGATCTTTTTAGTCATATTTACAAATCCTTAAACACAGCATGTCAGAATTGAAGACCTAATGTTCCAAACCTTAAATATAGTATAACGTTTCTACTTCTGCTACAACAGCAGCTCAAAAGTATTGAAAATATAAAATATTGTAACAACTGATAAGTACGTTTAAGTAACAGATCACTGAAATATTTAGAAATAGCTGATTCCAGTCTCAGTTGGAGGAACAGTCAGGTGTTGAAGCTCTTTCCATTACATCAACAACATAGAGTAAAAAAGACCTCTTTGAATTGGTTTTGTGGATGCAGAACAACACAAAAAATAATGCCTGAAAGAGGGAGAGGAATAGTTGTAGAAGGTAGAGTTGGATCATAAAAAAGGAGAAGAGGTAGGGGAAAGGATTGAGAATGTGTGTTAGACTGTGCATTTTTTATGTTTGTTTGTTTTTCCCCTTACACATGTGTAACCTATGAAAGCTTATTTCTGGGTATGGGTAATTGTGACTTTATCTCAGAATTCTGATAAAGTCTGAATTGCAAGATGTAAACTCACAATTCTAATACCACTGTAAAAACTAAAGGTTCCTGGAGGCACCTTTTGGGGTTCTTCACTTTGCCACTGTGGCGGAACCCTCTGTAGAGCCTCTAGGCACCCTTTAAAAAGGGGTGGTTCTCTGAGGAACTTTTAACGGTTCCTGGAAGAACCCTTTTATTAAGAATAGTCAGGAACCACCTTGGTGCTTCGAGGCACCATTTCTCAATTTCAGTTCTTTAATATATGTTCCCCTCTCCCTCCCTCTGGTTTATTGTTCCTGCTATTGACATATTTAATTATTTTAATAAACAAACTGAAAAACTAAAATGAATACATATCAAACATTGTTTATTAATTAACAACAACATCAATATCCATAGACGTTTCAAATAAATAATCAATACTGCACATCACAATCCAATTCACGGGAACACCAGTGTTAATATTGTTATAAATAAAAAAAATAAAAAAACTTGCACCTTGACAAAACCATAAACAAATAAATGTGACTCAAATATCTTAGAACTTTAAAACAATCATACCTCAACAACAGTACAATTAAAATGAGCAAATTTAATTACAAATTTAATGTACATCGCAGTCAATGATAACATTCTTTCTTGTTCTAAATGGAGGTCACAGATTGGGAAAATTCACACAGGAAATTAAGAAATTGATAAGCCTCAAGACAGCTGCAGGTAGCTTGATGATCTCCTCTTGAATACCCAACAAATGCAGCAGAAAAATAGTACACTTTGCTGTATGTTTAACAGCTTTTCTGTATAATGTTGAATAGAACAAAGGCACTTATAAGGTGAAATCATGTTGGTAGGGTCGTCAGCAAGTAGCTCCTCACCATCAGGAAAATCTGCAGTGCTGCTCTCACCAAATGGGTCTCCATTACCACAGTTAGTGTAAGATTCTGTGTAGTACGTTGAAAAAGGAGGGATTTACATACAATTTAAGAACAAAATATTGACATTTATTCATTTAGCACATGGTTTTATTCAGAGTATCTTAAAAATGAGGAACATCACACGCAATATTTTGTTATATTAGTGTACTGATTAATGGTTGTGGACTAGTTAAACACACAGTGTATGTATATTTTTAATGTATTTATGTATGTATGTGTTCGTGTGTGTGTTTGTGTGTACACAGGTGCATCTCAAAAAATTGGAATATCGTGAAAAAGTTCTTTTTTTTTCTGTAACTTGTTTCAACTTGTTTCAGATATTCTAGATTCATTACATGTAAAGTAAAACATTTCAAAAAAAAAATTTTTTGTTTTAATCTTGATGATTACAGCTTACAGATCACGAAAGCCAAAAATATTTACATTTGAGTTGAATTAAATGACCATCCCTACAGTATAAATTCCGGGTGTCTGCAGCAACACACATTAAAGCCTGAACAATAGTTTGGTGAGCTGTTGAACATGGTTCACTTGGCGCTGTGATGATTTGTTTTGCTAGAGACAATAAGATTGATGATTTGAATAGGAATAGCTTTAACTGCAGCAATCCAATACTGGATTTTTGACTTGAGCTGTAAGCTCTAAACATCAAAATTAAAACAAATTAAAAAAAACTTTTGAAATGTTTTACTTTACATGTAATGAATCTAGAATATATGAAAGTTTCACTTTTTGAAATAAGTTACAAAAAAACACTTTTTCACGATATCCTAATTTTTTTTTTAGATGCACCTGTGTGTGTGTGTGTGTATATATATATATATATATATATATTGTATGTGTGTGTAAACCTCAAAATGCACAAACTCAGACTTACCTCAATTAATCATATACAGTCCAGCACAGCAGGATCAGGAGCAAGGCTCAGATTTCTCAGAAGAAAATAAAAGGGGGGGGGGGGGAACATAAACTATAAGTAATTGAATGTTTTAAAGCGGTTTCTGATGTTTCTCCGCAATTGTTCACTTATTTACACACCTTCAAAAGATGAGGTAAGTCCAGAGAGATCACTTTATTGTCAGCCAGCAACAGACATCAGCAGCTCCAGCAGTCCACTACAGAGCCATATTCATGAAACATGTGTCTTCATTAACTGCTAAAAAAAAAAAAAAAAAACATGGATAAATTATAAACTCCCTAGTCAACAATTTGCTCTCACAATGATGTCACTATGAGCTCACAATATTCTCATGGTGTGGTCACAATGTGTGTGTCACAGTGAGCTAAAAGTGTAACCACACAGCGCTCTCACTGTGTGCTCATACTATATTCACAACATGAGGTCACTGCACACGCACAGTGCGCTCATACTGTGGTCAAAATATGAGGCCACGGCACACTCACTGTGTGCTCATACTGTGGTCACTGTGAGGTCACTGCGCACTCACTGTGTGCTCATACTGTGGTCACTGTGAGGTCACTGCACACTCACTGTGTGCTCATACTGTGGTCACTGTGAGGTCACTGCACACTCACTGTGTGCTCATACTGTGGTCACTGTGAGGTCACTGCACACTCACTGTGTGCTCATACTGTGGTCACTGTGAGGTCACTGCACACTCACTGTGTGCTCATACTGTGGTCACTGTGAGGTCACTGCACACTCACTGTGTGCTCATACTGTGGTCACTGTGAGGTCACGCCACACTCATTGTGTGCTCATACTGTGGTCACTGTGAGGTCACTGCGCACTCACTGTACACTCACTGTGTGCTCATACTGTGGTCACTGTGAGGTCACTGCACACTCACTGTGTGCTCATACTGTGGTCACTGTGAGGTCACTGCACACTCACTGTGTGCTCATACTGTGGTCACTGTGAGGTCACTGCACACTCACTGTGTGTTCATACTGTGGTCACTGTGAGGTCACTGCACACTCACTGTGTGCTCATACTGTGGTCACTGTGAGCTCACTGCGCACTCACTGTGTGCTCATACTGTGGTCACTGTGAGGTCACTGCGCACTCACTGTGTGCTCATACTGTGGTCACTGTGAGGTCACTGCACACTCACTGTGTGCTCATACTGTGGTCACTGTGAGGTCACTGCACACTCACTGTGTGCTCATACTGTGGTCACTGTGAGGTCACGCCACACTCATTGTGTGCTCATACTGTGGTCAATGTGAGCTCACTGCGCACTCACTGTACACTCACTGTGTGCTCATACTGTGGTCACTGTGAGCTCACTGCGCACTCACTGTGTGCTCATACTGTGGTCACTGTGAGGTCACTGCACACTCACTGTGTGCTCATACTGTGGTCAATGTGAGCTCACTGCGCACTCACTGTGTGCTCATACTGTGGTCAATGTGAGCTCACTGCGCACTCACTGTGTGCTCATACTGTGGTCACTGTGAGGTCACTGCACACTCACTGTGTGCTCATACTGTGGTTATCGTGAGGTCACTGCACAATGTGCGTTCATATTGTAAGCTCAACATGTGAGCTCATGTCATTGTGTTAAATTCAATCTGTTAGTTTAGTGTGAGTTAACTGTGATCTAAAAGTTATCTAATATCGGTCAGTTATATCACAAACATGTAGAATTTCATCTTTTATTTCCTTCAAAGAATTTCTACAATTCAATTTCAGTTGTTTATTTTGATTCATTTTCAGTTTGGTGTTGGTATTTGACACAAACATTTCAATTTGACAAATACATTCTGCTTCTGGTGTTGTTTTGGTGACTCCTTTTCGATTCTTAACTTCTATTTCTTTGTCCCCTTGGAAAGACTTCACACATCCTGAAACACACAGTAACACAATATGTCATTGCAATCAGTTGCTAACAACCTAACAGGTAAAAATAATTAGTTAAAATATGAAACAAATCATGCATCCATGCTTCCACAAAACATGATTGTATAGTTACTGAAATATGATCCTGAGTTAGTAATGTAGTCTAGTAATTATCTGATATGGGAAGTATAACAAATCATAAATACTGATATGCAACCTAAAGCCAGGGAAACACTTACCGAAAACACTTAGCTAAAACATTCTAACGAGACTGAACTGAACACAATTATGATTTTAAATGCTTACTGTAAACACTGACTGAATGCAACTGGCTCTGACCAGGTTGGGTGTGATCAGTTGTATCAAATTACATTCACAATCAGTCTAATAGTCGTAGTGTGTTCCTGGCTGAGCTGGCAAAATGGCTGGTTCACATGTACCTGGCTAACACGTGTACCTGGCTAATTTGCTAACCTGGGGTCACGCCACAGTGCATATTGGCATTATAATATCATATCAGCGAATGTGAATATCATGTGAATATCAAATAAAGAAACCACTCACCATTGCTCCAGAACAAAACGGCAATTCCACGGTCAAAAAACTCTGACACAAATGTAAATCACTGTAGTGATGTTCAATTCATGAACGATTTGTTCTTTAAGCCTGTTCATTCATAAGTAACTGAACTGAATCAAATTTTAGTTCCGGGCTGATGACGCAAGACGCACATCTGAAGTTTGCTGACCCGTTCGTTGATCCGTTGATCCGTTGATAAATAAAATTTTATCAAAACCTTCAAGTTCCTGTCGTCACCGATATCTGCGTGGGCAGCGCGCCAACATACAGCGCTGTGCGCTACGGGTGTCTTGAGTTCGAAGACCGATCCCCCGTTCCACTTCAGATCTAAAGTATCCTATCATAAGAAAGGCAAAAACGCCTAAAATAAGTCTTGAAAAAATACCCTGCAAAATGATTTATGTAGAGAAATGTAAATTAATGTACTAGTTTGTGCAGATTAGGCTATATTTTAAGTTGTTACACGAAATCAAGGAGCTTAAGGAGTTTATCTCTCTATATACTTTAGACATGTAGAACATATCAGCGTTTCTGCGTCAATGTATGTAATGTGTGCTGTAGGTGCGAAACTTTTAGGAATTTTATCCAAGATGTAGATTATCTTATCCCCAGTGAACTAAATTTAAACTGCCTCCTTACAACCTGCTCAAAATTGAACTCATAATCAGCTCACGCATTATTCACACTGTGAGGATCGTTTGAACTCACAAGGAGCTCAGAGGCGCGGGAAGTCGGTTTTTCTGTGGGCAACTGTTTAACTGTTGGGAATATAAAAAATTAAATCAGAGTGTCTATTTAAGTGTAAAAAGCCCGGTTGTTGGCAGAGGCTATTTACACCAAATCCACACACAAACATATGATTGGGATAGTCAAATTTGCAAAAGACGACCGTCAGTCATCAGATTCAGTGGTGCAGTAAATCGTGTGTCACGCACCTTTTGACACGATCGACCGGGGTCCGAATCTGCCTAATGGCGAACTTTTTTCTCCCTTTTCAAATTTCAAATCACATCAGAAAAGCATTTATTATTTTAATAAAAATGAAGGAAATAATCAAAAAGTTGAAAAGAAAGTATCGGGTAGGGTTAGGGTAGGTGTAAGGAAGGCTTTTGTCCCAATAAGGTGGCATCCATTGAAAAATTTGAAATAAAATTGAAAAATTACACTCAATAAGTTATTGCATACTGATTTATAATGTATTACAATGCTGAGTGCAGATAATTGCGACTATTTGCAATAAGTAATTAGCAGAATGTCCTGCTATTTTAACATAGAATAAATAGAATATAAAGCTATTTGCACTGTGTAAATAGCATATCACTAATAAAATACTGCTATTTTCACTTAGTGTCGATAGCCCCAACCCCACCCACCCACATACATACATGGTGAGGATTACATTTACATTTATGCATTTAGCAGACGCTTTTATCCAAAGCGACTTACATTGCATTCAAGTTACAGTTTTTACATTTGATCAGCTCTTGCTTTCCCTGGGAATCGAACCCACGATCTTGGCGTTGCTAGCGCCATGCTCTACTATTTGAGCTACAGGAAAGAGGATCACAGTATGAGGATCACATGAACTCACAATGAGCTCACATACTACTCACACGGTGAGGATCACAGTATGAGGATTGTGTGATGTCACTGTGATCATTGCGTGATCTCACGTGTTGACTGGGTCTTTAATTCAATTCAGTGTAACATTAATAGTGTATATAAGACTGGATTCATATATAATTTTGGGTTAACGTTAGGCCTCACTCTTAAACACTATTTCAGTTATTTAAAAGTAAAAAAATAAATAGGCCTACATTAGTGCTGCTCAGTGAACCCTGCACTGTAAAACCCAACAAGTTAGGGTAACTCAAAAGTTTGAGGAAACTGATTGCCTTAAAACATTTAAGTTTTTTTAAAACTAATAGTGATGAGTACTCTGAACTTATTTCAGTTGAGTTCACTAAAATAAGATATACATTGCAGTTAAATAATTAAGTGATTAATTAAGTGCTGATTGAGCATTAGTGATGAACACCTGCTGTTAACAAACAGAATCACTGACAGAAAGAGAAACACAAGAACTACAACTGACTTTAGACACATGCTTAGATGAAATCAACTGAAATAAAATACATTAAATCTCAAGATCTGATTAAACAACCCCACAAACAGCATCACCAGCTCCACTTATTAATAACCAGACTGACATCTACAGAAGATCTTATTGAGAATTAACTAAGGTTTAGATGTTTATTTATTGTTTCATTTGAATTAACCATGTTAGAGATCAGTGTCTGATTTAGTTGGGCTCTTGAGCCTTGACTTCTGTGTTGGTAGTTTTTTTTTGTTTTCTCTTTTTCTCTGGTTGTTGTAACCATGTGTTTTTCAAACATATTTGTTACAACTCAAAAGCCCAGAGAAAGTGATCAGTAGTTGGTTGTTATATATTTATAATGACAATCATCTATTAGTGAGCTGATCTCATTGAGAATAAATCTAACCTCTGGTTAAATTAATGTATTGATTATAGTAAAAGTGATTCTAAGAGCCACTGACAGAAATCTTCTGCTTACTCTGAGTTCGATTGCTTCAGTCTGTTGTGCTGCTGTGAGGTTTGTGTTTGTAGCTCCGTGTACCTTCGCTTTTATTGAATCTCTACCTTACTTTCAATCCCTTTTGTCTAAAGTGATAAAATATAACTTAATTCTCACCATATTTCTGGTGTTATCTTTCAAACTAATCTAACTAATTTGATCGTTCGCCTTTAAAAACCGCGAGTGCAGCTTGTTAGCCCGTTAGCTTGTCACTTGCGGTTCCATTTGCATTCTATTCGCGCCTATTATTATTTTATTTTTCCTCGCTCCGTTTTCACGAGCTCATCAAACAACAGTGGTAAGTGGTAAGTTAAGTTGGTATCATTCATCAATCAAGGTGAGTAATGGCTTCTTCTCCTGCTATTGTTGTTTGCACTGTCTGCCACATGTATAGTTTATCTGTCTCTGTCAGCAGCGAGGGATTCACATGTGATAAATGCAGGAAATAGTTAGGCTGACAGAGAAGGTTTTAGAACTAGAGACACGCATCCAAACTTTAGTTGAGGACAGTAAGAATGTGAGGGCTGTAGATACTGCTTTGGATGCGACTAGCTCAGGAGTCCTGTACATTGTTCGGTTTCGGTTGAGCCCGTGCAGCAGGGCAACTGGGTGACAGTGAGGCGGCATAGTCGCGGGTCAAAACACCACTCTTCCGTTCCGATCAGAACATCAAACAGGTTCTCCCCACTCAATGAAGCACCCACTGAGAAACCTGATGAAAGTGCTCTAGTTATTGGCGATTCTATTGTACGGAACGTGAAAATAGAGACACCAGCCACCATAGTCCATTGTTTACCAGGAGCCAGAGCGCCTGACATCTTGGCAAATTTAAAAGTGCTGACTAATGCTAAACGTAAATTCAGTAAGATTGTTATCCACGTCGGCGCTAATGATGTTCGACTTCGCCAGTCGGAGATCACCAAAAATAATGTTAAAGAGGTGTGTGAACTTGCAAGTACGATGTCAGACACTGTAATATGCTCTGGTCCGCTCCTGCTTACCGTGGTGATGAGATTCATAGCAGACTGTCGTCACTTAATGGCTGGATGTCTAAGTGGTGCCCGCAAAATAACATAGGCTTTATAGACAATTGGAAGAATTTTTGGGGCAGACCTGACCTGTTGAAAAGAGATGGTGTTCATCCCTCCTGGGGTGGTGCCGCTCTTCTCTCTAGAAATATGGCACATAGTCTTAGAGTTTGTACTTGACTAACTGGAGCCCAGGTCAGGAAGCAGACAGACTGGCTAAACCGATCGTCTGCTAGCCGCCTCATGTCACCAAAGGCAGTTAACTCTCAGCACATAGAATCTTTTTCATCTAGATATCACGCTATAGAGACTGTGTCTGTTCCCCGAACTAGAAAATACAGAAAACATCCAAACCAAAGTAATAGTAACAATTTAATTGATGTTCAACAAATAAAAAACCGATATAATACAGATAAACACATGATAAAGCTTGGCTTATTGAATATTAGATCCCTTTCTTCAAAAGCACTTTTTGTAAATGATATGTTCACTGACCATAAACTAGATGTGCTTTGTTTGACAGAAACCTGGCTAAAACAAGATGATTACATTACTTTAAACGAGTCTACACCCCAAGATTACTGTTACAAACATGAACCGCGTCCAAAAGGTAAAGGGGGAGGTGTTGCTACAATTTATAGAAATATTTTCAGTATCTCTCAGAGGTCAGGTTTCAAGTATAATTCGTTCGAAGTAATGGTGCTTCATATAACGTTATCCAAAGAAATAAGTGTTAATGATAAATCCCCTGTGATGTTTGTACTGGCTACTGTATACAGGCCACCAGGGCACCATACAGACTTTATTAAAGAATTTTCTGATCTTCTATCGGAGTTAGTACTGACTGCAGATAAAGTCCTAATCGTTGGTGATTTTAATATCCATGTTGATAATGAAAGAGATTTGTTGGGATCAGCATTTATAGACATTCTAAACTCTATTGGTGTTAAACAACACGTGTCAGGCCCTACTCATTGTCGAAATCATACTCTAGATTTAATACTGTCACATGGAATTGATGTCAGTGGCGTTGAAATTTTACAGCAGAGCGATGATATCTCAGATCATTATCTAGTCTCCTGTATATTCCATATAGCTAAAGCTGTAAAGCCAACTTCTTGTTACAAATATGGTAGAACCATCACTTCTACCACAAAAGACTGCTTTATAAATAATCTTCCTGACTTATCTCAGTTCCTCAGTATATCCAATAGCTCAGAACAACTTGATGATGTAACAGGAACTATGGACTCTCTCTTTTCTAGCACTTTAGATGCGGTTGCTCCTTTACGCTTAAGGAAGATTAAGGATAAGAGTCCAACACCGTGGTATAATGAGCACACCCGCGCCCTAAAGAGAGCAGCCCGGAAAATGGAGCGCAGCTGGAGGAAAACTAAATTAGAGGTATTTCGTTTAGCTTGGCGGGAAAGTACCCTATCCTACAGAAAAGCATTAAAAACTGCTAGATCTGATTACTTTTCGTCTCTTCTAGAAGAAAACAAACATAACCCTCGGTATTTATTCAATACAGTAACTAAATTAACGAAAAATCAAGCATCAACAGGTGTTGGCATTTCCCAAGAGCATAGCAGTAATGACTTTATGAACTACTTCACTTCCAAGATCGATACTATCAGAGATAAAATTGTATCCTTGCAGCCGTCAGCTACAGTATCGCATCAGATAGCGCACTATAGATCCCCTGAGGAACAATTTCATTCATTCTCTACTGTGGGAGAGGAAGAATTGTATAAACTTGTTAAATCATCTAAACCAACAACATGTATGTTAGACCCGATTCCATCTAAACTTCTAAAAGAGCTGCTTCCAGAAGTCTTAGATCCTCTTTTGGCTATTATTAATTCATCGTTGTCATTAGGATATGTCCCCAAAACCTTCAAATTGGCTGTTATTAAGCCTCTCATTAAAAAACCACAACTTGACCCCAAAGATCTAGTTAATTACAGACCGATCTCAAATCTCCCTTTTCTGTCAAAGATACTAGAAAGGTAGTATCCTCACAATTATATTCCTTCCTAGAGAAAAATTATATCTGTGAGGAATTCCAGTCAGGATTTAGATCGTATCATAGTACTGAGACTGCTCTCATTAGAGTTACAAATGACCTGCTTCTATCATCTGATCGTGGTTGTATCTCTTTATTAGTTCTACTGGATCTTAGCGCTGCGTTCGACACTATCGACCACAACATTCTTTTGAATAGACTAGAAAACTTTGTTGGCATTAGTGGAAGTGCCTTAGCATGGTTCAAATCGTACTTATCTGACCGCCATCAGTTCGTAGCAGTGAATGAAGAGGTATCATATCGATCACAAGTGCAGTATGGAGTACCTCAAGGCTCAGTACTAGGGCCGTTACTTTTCACGCTTTATATGTTACCCTTGGGAGATATTATTAGGAGACATGGTGTTAGCTTTCACTGTTATGCTGATGATACTCAGCTCTATATTTCTTCGCGGCCGGTGAAACACACCAAATTGAGAAACTAACGGAATGCATAGTCGATATAAAAACTGGATGACAAATAATTTTTACTGCTAAATTCTGAAAAACAGAGGTGTTAATTATCGGACCTAAAACCCCACATGTAATAACCTAGAATATTATCTAACACTTGACGGCTGCTCTGTCAATTCTTCTTCATCAGTCAGGAACCTAGGTGTGCTGTTCGATAGCAATCTGTCATTTGAAAGCCATGTTTCTAGCATCTGTAAAACTGCATTTTTCATCTCAAAAGCATATCTAAATTGCGACCAATGCTCTCAACGTCAAATGCAGAAATGTTAATTCATGCGTTTATGACCTCAAGGCTAGACTATTGTAATGCTTTATTAGGTGGTTGTTCTGCACGCTTGATCAACAAACTACAGTTAGTCCAAAATGCAGCAGCTAGAGTCCTTACTAGAACCAGGAAATATGACCATATTAGCCCGGTTCTGTCAACACTGCACTGGCTCCCTATCAAGCATCGGATAGATTTTAAAATCTTGTTAATTACTTATAAAGCCCTGAATGGTTTAGCTCCTCAGTACTTGAGCGAGCTCTTATCGCATTATAGTCCTCCACGTCCGCTGCGTTCTCAAAACTCTGGCCGTTTGATAATACCTAGAATATCAAAATCGACTGCGGGCGGCAGATCCTATTCCTATTTAGCACCCAAACTCTGGAACAGTCTACCTAACACTGTTCGGGAGGCAGACACACTCTGTCAGTTTAAATCTAGATTAAAGACCCATCTTTTAGCCTGGCTTACACATAACGCATTAATACGCTTCTATTATTCAAATCCGTTAAAGGATTGTTAGGCTGCATTAATTAGATCAACCGGAACCGGAACACTCCCCATAACACACGATGTACTCGTTACATCGTCAGTTGAATGGCATCTACGCTAATATTTGTTTGTTTCTTTCCTAGTCTGTTTCTCAGTCCGTATCCGATCAGATGGTGGATCAGCACCAAGAGATGATGTCTACAGCCCTGATCGTCAGCGGAGACCAGGACACCCAGATGACCCCAGAGATATATCCCTAGATATATCAACCAAAAATAACAAAATAACTAAAATATAATAAAATACCTAACTACATAATACTACTATTGTTAGAAATTGCAACAAAATTAAAATAGAAATATAAACTTTTGAACTGCGGGTTTCGTCTGGTCAGAGGAGAACTGGCCCCGACTGAGCCTGGTTTCTCCCAAGGTTTTTTCTCCATTCTGTCACAGAGGGAGTTTTGGTTCCTTGCCGCTGTCGCCTCTGGCTTGCTCAGTTGGGGACACTTAATTTCTAGCGATTATCGCCGATTTGATTGCACAGCTACTATTTAAACTAAACTGAGCTAGACAATGACATCTCTGAATTCAATAATGAAATGCCTTTAACTGAAAATTGAGTGTTTAATCTTATCATTATACATTACTGACACTCTATCCTCCAATTTGATACTGTTAAGTGCTTTGACACAATCTGCATTGTAAAAGCGCTATATAAATAAAGGTGACTTGACTTGACTGGTTCTGTGACAGTCAGTTAATATAAATGACTTTCTAAACAGTTTGTCCACAAAAAGTTTTAATTTACGGAAGCAATTAGACTCACACAGACATCAAGAATCAGCTTATGAACCTCAACAATGGTGACCATTCCAAAAATATAATAATAATTATTTTGCAATGCATGCTGGGTACTAGCATAGTACAAAACTCATCCATGGCTCCCAGCATGCTGCATGATTTTTTATTTTTTTTTAATGGTCACCATTGGTTGAGGTTCACAAGCTGGTTCTTGATGTCTGTGTGAGTCTCATTACTGCCATAGATTAGACTGCCATAGTTGTGGACAAACTGTTTAGAAGGTCCTTTCTATTAACTGACTGTCACAGAAACAGTAGCCCTTAGAATCGCTTTTACTATAATCAATATGTTCATTCAATCAGAAATTAGACACGATGAGTCTATGTTAAATCTCTATGAGATCAGCTCACTAACAGATGATTGTCATTATAAATATACAACAACCAACTACTGATCAATTCCTCTGGGCTTTTGAGTTATAACAAACATGTTCGAAGAACACATGGTTACAACAGCCAGAGAAAAATAAGAAACAGAACTACTAACACAGAAGTCAAGGGTCAAGAGCCCAACTAAATCAGACACTGATCTCTAACATGGTTACTTCAATTGAAACAATAAATCAACATCTAAACCTTAGTTAATTCTCAATAAGATCTTCTGTAGATGTCAGTCTGGTTATTAATAAGTGGAGCTGGTGATGCTGTTTGTGGGGTTGTTTAATCAGATTTTGAGATTTAATGTATTTTATTTCAGTTGATTTCATCTAAGCATGTGTCTAAAGTCAGTTGTAGTTCTTGTGTTTCTCTTTCTGTCAGTGATTCTGTTTGTTAACAGCAGGTGTTCATCACTAATGCTCAATTGGCACTTAATTAATCACTTAATTACTTAACTGCAATGTATATCTTATTTTAGTGAACTCAACTGAAATAAGTTCAGTGCACTCATAATTGTTAGATTTAAAAACTTAAAAGTTTTAAGACAATAAGTTTCATCAAATGGTTTGAGTTAACCTAACTTGGGTTTTTAAGGCAATTGGTTTACTCAAACGGTTTGAGTTACCGTGACTTGTTGGGCATATATCTTATTTAGTGAACTCAACCGAAATACGTTCAGAGTACTCATAACTATTAGTTTTAAAAAACGTAAATATTTTAAGACAATAAGTTTCCTCAAACGGTTTGAGTTAACCTAACTTGTCAGGTTTTTAAGGCAATCGGTTTACTCAATCGGTTTGAGTTACCCTAACTGTTAGGTTTTACAGTGTGTGACATTTTAAGAGAACTCAAGTATGTATACGTTCTGAGGAGAGAAAAGGACAAAAACAGTTTTTTTCTGTAAGTTAAATGAATCGAAAAATAGTCTACATGTAACATGGATGGGTAACGATTTAACAAACGTAAAATACAACTAATTATTTCAGAAAAGAAGAGTTACAATGACTAAAAGCTGAACATAATGAACAAAGCTGACTAAAAATCACCGTTTGTGATTTAATACTCTCCATTTCGTCCCACGAAGTTCATTATGACAGTTAGCATCGCGGCTATTAAATTAGCGGTTAAAATGGTATAAAACAAACATTTAAATATAAAAACATACAGTTAAACGTGTCAGTACAGAAATTTGTGTACAAATAGTAAATCTGTATATTTATTTTGGAGAATTTACTCACCTTTTGTTAGACAGTCCTGCGCTGTGGTTGTTTCTTTGAGGAGAGGAACCGTTAATGATACTTTGTATTTGAAATCGCACTTGTGCGCGAACGAGCAGACGGCAGGTGCGCGAGGACGCGCCAGCCCTAGTACATTTTATTCTTCTTGACAACAGCATACTTTTTTATTATATTAATTGTTAAACAATTATTTCTGAATAATTGAAAGTTATTTAATTAGGGAAATAAAAAATTCTAAATATTACACTTGTACTGATTGTTATAATTAGTGTATTTTTAATGAAATCAATGTGTTGAGCCATATTTAGTTCAATAATATTTTTAATGTTTGCTTTAAAGTTTCAGGGAAAATAATATCTACCTTCAACTAATTTTACATTTGTTTCTAAACTAAAAAATATTTTTAGTTATTGCAGTATTTAAGTTATACAACAAAAGTATTTAAAATCCAACAAATGGAGGCATATAAAAGTGCAATCTGGCAGAAAGAAATAAAGAAAATAATCTGTAATACCATGGTGTAGCCACTGCCTGTATGGCCTTATATGTGTATATTCCCTATAGCTGAATATTTAGATATACGTGGCTGATTTGTAGATTTTGCATGTCCCTTTTTTTTTTTTTTTTTTGACAATTTGTAAGACTATTTAGTCTTTTCTAATCATGCCCAGTTTTTTTTTGTTTTCACATGCCAAGTGCCACAAAAGTGATTATGTTCCATACCATTCCAAAAAAGTTATTAATAATAATAATAATAATAATCAGTCCTATTTCATTTCTGTCACATGAATCTCTGGGTTCCTCCAGATGCTGGCTTTTACAAGTCAGATCTTCCAGGAACCATTTCAATGTTAACAGATCTTACAATAACCCTTTTTTAAAATTTGAGTTTCTCCAGGAACCTCCAGAGCACTTTGAGGTCTCAGTGTAATGAAAGGGTGAGTCCAGAACCTCAGAACTGGAAACAAAGTGCTTCAAGGATCCCATAAGTTCTTGCAAGAACTGCAAAGACTGAAATGGTTCCTCCAGGAACCCTATTATGAAAAAAAGAGCTTTGAGGCACTTAAATTACATTTTGAAGTTCCTCGAGTACTCAAAAAGATATTTGAGACACCTTTAGTTTTTACAGTGAGTCTAAATTGTGAGATAAAAAGGTTACAGTTTTTACTTTTTTTTATTCTGTGACGGAAACAAGCTTGCATAGTAACGAAACGATGTTGGAATTTTTGTTGATCACTGGCATCAGCTAGCCTGACTACGTCAGACTTCCTACTTCCGCTCAATTTCATTTCGCTTCTGTACTCAGTCTGATATACCAAAGCAGCTCCCAGATTATCTCCGGCTCCGCAGCAGCCGGCCAACCAACGAACAGAGGGCGGTCTGAGAGCCGTGACGTAGACGCTAAGCGCCGAATTTAAGATTGTATTCTAAGTGAGGGAAATCTAAAACGACAGCGGACATGGAGACACGGGATGCTATTCCCTCTGTTGTGGAGAATATTCCCGGCATTTGCCAACTGAAGCCCGAACAAGAAGAGTGTTTGATTCACATTTTGAATGGGGGTGATGTTGTGGCCCCACAGGTTTTGGGAAAAGTTGAATTAATTTAATTTACCGTGGATGCGTATTTACTTCACATAATCTGCAAAAGTCGGTCACAGCCATCTTCACTCCAGTATTTCTCTCGATGGATTTGTTTTTGCCATTGTGTTTACAGAAAAAAAAAAAAAAAATGTCTGCCGTTGTAATCTTTAATCAAAAACTGAAAATTTGCTTCTGCTTGGGAATGGTGTTCTTGCTCTGATGACGTCAGTTTGACAGCTTGGGGAGAATCCTCTTGTTAAGTATGACGTAAGGAATGCTGTTTTCCGGGTCCAAGCCTCTACTCATTTCATTTGAGAATGCTATCTCAACAGCCATCTATGAGCACTATTTAATACTACATATTTAAGCTAAGCATATAAAAAATATTGCTGTGCACACTACAGTCTTTGTGCTCACAGTGTCCCAGACACTAATATTTTAGTTGAAATACTGTCTGGCCATCTGGGATTTCAGTATGGAGATAAAGGTTAGAGGTATAACTTTTCAGTATTACATGACATCGTGGGTGTGTATAAGCACAGACAGGTGTTTTATTGGGGCATCTGGCAGAGCGTTAGGACCCAGAGGTGGTGAAGTGTGTTGTCAGACGTAACAAGCAGATATTCTTAACCACTCCTATCCAACCGTGAATCTGCTCTGAGCAAGAGGTGGAGAGGAGGTGCGCCACAATAAAACCCTGCCCTTTATTCAATACTCAGTTTCACTTGAAAATACATCACAACACTGAAGTCAGTTGCAACTTCCAGTTCATGGGGATCTTAATATTGATATTTGTCGAGGTATTGAAGTTAGAAATAACTGTATCATGACCACTAATTCACATACTTTGCTAATAAGTTAAAAGTGGGTTTTGTTCAAAGTAGCTATTATCCACATAGATCTTTGATATAAATGAATATGAAAATCATTAATATCGCCGGCCAAAAAGTAAATAATAACTAGTACTCTGAGTAGTTTTTGAGAAGAGTAATTTATACTTTTACTTAAGTACTGTTTTTACACCAGTACTTTTACTTGTAATTGAGTATTATTTCAGCAATGTAACAGTACTTGTACTTAAGTACAAATTTTCAGTACTCTTTCCACCACTGGTGGTATGTTTGGAAGATGAAATAAGAAAAGCTCAAATAAACAAAGAGACGGTAGCAGCATTTTTTGATGTTGAAAAAGCATACGCTATGGAGAGAGGGGTTGATGATTAAGTTGTATAGAATGGGAGTTAGAGGAAGATTTTTTTATCTGGATTAAGGATTTTTTGAAAGGAAGAACAATTCAGATTAAAATAGGAGCAGATTTGTCAAACAAGCATGTAGCAGAGAATGGAACGCTCCAGGGGAGTGTAATAAGTTCCGCATTATTCTCAGTAATGATAAATGACATATGTGACCCTGGACCACAAAACCAGTCATAAGGGTCAATTTTTTTTTCGAAATTGAGATTCATACATCATCTGAAAGCTGAATAAATAAGTTTTCCATTGATGTATGGTTTGTTATGATCGGACACTATTTGGCCGAGATACAACTAAAAATCTGGAATCTGAGGGTGCAAAAAAATCTAAATATTGAGAAAATCACCTTTAAAGTTGTCTAAGTTCTTAGCAATGCATATTATTGACAAAAAAAAGAAAATACATTTTTTTATATATTTACGGTAGGAAATTTACAAAATATCTTCATGGAACATGATCTTAACTTAATATCTTAATGATTTTTGGCATAAAAGAAAAATCGATCATTTTGACCCATTCAATGTATTGTTGGCTATTGCTACAAATATAACAGTGCGACTTATGACTGGTTTTGTGATCCAGGGTCACATATATGTAAATGTACCAGCAGGCATGGGAAGATCACTATTTGCGGATGATGGAGCAATATGGAAAAGAGGAAGGAATGTAAGAAAGTGCTAGATGGTATACAACAGGTTGAGAAATGGGGAATAAAATGGGGTTTTAAATTTTCTCTTGAAAAAAAACTAAAGTAATGTTTTTTTTGTTTGTTGTTTTTTTTTTACAAAGAGGAAGATCAATGAAGGTTTTAATTTAAAACTATATGGAAGTTATTTGGAGAGAGTTAATCAATTTTGCTTTCTAGGAGTACATTTTTATCCAAGGTTGACATGGGTAGAACATATAAGGAATGTGGAGGATAAATTTAAAAAGTAATACATACAATGAGATGTCTGTCAGGGTTAGAATGGGTAACCGACTATCAATCACTGAAAAATATATTTAAATTTAATAAGGTCAAGGATAGACTATGGGAGTGTGGTATATGGTTCAGCAGCCAAATATATACTTACAAGACTTGATGTAATACAGGCTAAAGCATCGAGACTATGCTTAGGAGCAGTAAAAACATCACCAGTATGTGCACTACAAGTGGAAGCGGGAGAAATGCCACTGGATATTCGACGCAAACAATTGCTGGTAAATTATTGGATTAATCTAAAGGGACATAGAGATGGTCATCCTACTAAGAGTGTGCTGCAAGCTAGCTGGGAAAAGGAAAGGGCACAAAAGTTTAGCTTTGGGTGGATAGGAGATGAGCTAGAAATTTGGGGTTGAGCACAAAAGAGAGTTCTGCCCAACTGTTGTATGGCCTGACTTTCCAGTATGGAAGATTGAAACCATGGAAGTTGATTTTGAATTGAAATAAAACAATAAATAATAGTGTAGACCTTGTAGCTGAGTTCTACAGATATGTGGATGATAAATACAGAGATTATATTCAGATTTATACAGATGGGTCAGAGATCCTGAATCAGGAAGGACAGAGCAATTTTTAGTTAATCAAGGAGGTGAGGAAAGCAAAAGAACCACAAATGATCTACGTACATGTGTTCAGTTATATGCTATCATGATGGCATTAGAATGGATTAGAAAGGAGGACAAAATAAGTAAAGTTTTAATTGGAAGTGATTCATTATCAGCACTGTACAGTCTCAGGACAGGTATGTACAATAGCCGTCAGGATCTGTTATATGAAATACTTGCAACATATACAAGAGTATATGGGAAAATGTAATGAGATTCAACTGATTTGGACCCCAGCTCATATAGGTTTGACCTGTATCTCGTTGCAACTGGCATTGCAGAGAAGAGTGACAAAGTAAAGTGTGTGACATTTCTTTATGTGGCTGGAGATGATACAATAAAGGTATTTAATACCATGGACTTTGATGATGATGTGGATGATGATGATGCTCAAAGAATCTTATCTGAGGCATATGTTTTTTTCACGAGAGCACAGGGACCGAACGAAACCGTTGATGTATACGTGACTGACTTGGAAAAATAAGGCGAAAGACTGTGAATTTGACTTGATTAAAGATCACTTTGTCTGTGGTGTTAACAACGACACTGTGAGAGCTTGGCTTCTCGGGGAAACAGATTTAAACCTAGCAATTATCTGTCGTGCAATCGAAGTAACACAAAGCCATATGAAAATGCTACATGAAGAAGTAGAAGTGGCTGTGAACAAAATCACGAAAACCAAGTCAACAGTCAGACAGGCGAATATCAAGCACACAGGGAAAGAGAAGGAAGAATGCAGGAGATGTGGTTATGTACATGAGCCAAGGAAGTGTCCGGCATATGGAAAAATTTGTAATGAGTGCTCGTGGAAGAACCACTTTAGCCGCATGTGCAGAGCACCAAAACAAAAAGGCAAACTTAGAAAATTGGAAAACAAAGTCCATGAGATAGAACAACAAGAAAATGCTGAATTGTTAATAGGTGCCATCAAAATTGAACCAAGTGAGCAGACAGCTAGCAAATGGCTGGCACAAATTAAGAGACCTTGAGCCAAATGCCACCGGTTGTCCTTCTTGCAGCAACACTGCTCCCAGACCTTCAGCGCTTGGAGTTTGTACGTATCATCTGCAGTCCTGGATTTCCACAGTCAAATGGACAGAGCGAACAGTCCAGATAGTAAAGAACCTGTTAAGAGGGGAGATGCAATGTATGGTAATTGTGTTATTACTCCTTACCTGCTGATGGCGCTCTCTGTCTGGAAATGTGTTGGGAATATAACCTATTGGAAAAAGAGAATAAGAAGGTTCAGTAAAACAGATTGTCATGTTCATCTGGTGTCTCTGTGAATTATTAAAATACACTTTCAACAAACATCACATTGACAATCAGAAAGTGTCTTCAATCTGAGAGACTTTGGTCTTTATTTTGAACAACATATTTATTATTCTTAACTTTAATTTGCTAAATGTATTGAGTAAAAAACGGTGCTTGCTATGTTTCTTTACTTCTACTTTACTATGTGTGAAAACACTCTTGAGTGTCCAAATTGTTTTTGTGGCCACTGTAAAGTCAATTGCCAACATCAAACAGGAAGTGAGGCTGTGTGTTTCTCAAACACTTTGACTTATGGTTTGAAGTTCTGTAGTTTGTTTTGTTCCAGTGAAGGATCAGTGGTAGGACGTCATGTGATTGATTTAGAATAAACTCTAGATGTGTTTCAGTGTGTAATTTGCATTATGTTCAATCAGTGGAAATGCTTCATATCCATGTTTCTTCTGCTTTTAGTGCTGATGTCCCTCATCCATATTGGACTCATTGAAGGTGAAACAGGTGATTCTGAAACCTCTCAAGGTACTGTGCAGTAAAGGAGCAAATTTGATTTACTTTATTGAACATATGTGAATTTAATTGTGGTTTTGTCTATAATGGATAACATCAGGATCCAACATTTGTGTCTTTACTGATGCTTTTTTGTTCATATTTTGCTGTTATTCATCTTCACACGGAATCACCTGTTGTAGGTCCTCATGCTGCTAAAACTGCTGTTTCTGTAGTCTGTTATTCATTCATTCGTTCAATTAATCAATCAATCAATCAATCAAACAAACAAACAGTCAAACAGTCATGCAGTTGTAAATTAGTTCAGTCAAACATGAGTTCTGAAAAGTGAGTTTTGTTTATTTGTTTCTGAGGTATTTCTGCAGAGAGCCAGACTAGTCACATGATAAAGACCAGGCAAACTTAAAAAATAAATTAAAATACAATTTAAAAATACAATAATTCATCAAGTCATGAGTTTCATGTATTTTATTTTAATTTTATTTTACTTTCAAAGTTACATTTAGGAAAACATACTCATGATAATTTATTGCAACAATGTTCACTGTAATTAATGACTGTGTGCCATTAAGATCTTGTGCATCAAATACGCTTAACATTATTCATTAATATAATTTTGGTTGGAAGGCTTGTTAGAGGTAAGCCCACAATTAATAATAAAACCAAAAAACCATGGTTACCATAGTTAAACCAAGGTAACCACAAATTAACCATGGTTTTGCAACACCAAAGTTTAATCATGGTATTTGTAGTAAACATGTGGTTATACAAATAGTAGTCAATATGCCAAAAAAAAAAAACAGGGTTACTACAATTTTACTATAATAAAACCATGGTTAATTTCCATAAGGGAGAGGCTGAAAAGTTATAAATTCTGAATTTCTCATTAGTTCTTTTAAAACCTTCTGAATGAAAACAGCCCTGGTCAGAACAGGAACTGCAACAGCTATAAATGCAGCACAAACAAAAAGCTTTAAAACAGAAAACAAAATGAAACTGATTGCAGGGGTCTCAAAACACATTTTAATGTTAAGATAATTTTAACTTCAAGCATAATCTTAAAACAATTACGATATATTTTATCCAACAGTTTTAAAAAGTTTCTGAAATATTTTCAGACATGTAAAGTATGTTTTTGCTCATTTCACAGAGAGACCCAAACCTGTAGCTCATGTTCTTCCGGATAGATGTGTGTTTAGAGGAGAGACGGTCATTCTCACATGCGACATACAGCAGACAGGAGTCTGGCAGTACAGCTGGAATAAAGACAGCGGACAAGTTTACAGAGCAGGACAAAACCAGAACTATATAATCCCATCTGTGGATCCGTCTCATGGTGGTGTGTACAGCTGTAGAGGAACTCAGAGAAAAGCTCCACATTACTCACAGTTCAGTGACACAGTTACACTGACAGTATCAGGTGAGTGTTTTGAGCTTTTCTTCACATCTCTTTAACCCAAACAAAGCACGTATCCATATAAATGTGTGTTTAGTTTGTTTCTCCTCCCAGTTAAATTATGTTGTAGTTATGAGTTTCTAAACAGATATTGAACTAATCAACTGTGAGCACAATATTAGGTTGTTTATGATCACAGAAAGTCTCAATTTATGTAGTACATGTAGCTCTTTATCTAACAGACATTTTCAGTTCATTGCAGTGAGCTGCTGCCCTTCACTATTTGCAGCTGAATAACTGTCAGAGTATCTAACAAAGCTCAGAGACTTGATCAGACTTGTTCTCAGTCAGATGAAGGTCAGGATAGAAATGACCTTTGACATTATGAAGACACAATTTACCTGTCCTTGTGGCCTGAGAGGGTCATCTGAGCAGTTACTCACACTAAAATATACAGATTATAATAGTGTAGTGAACGTTTGTGACTCAACACATTTCTTATACTCTTCTGTATCAGCCACATCTGTTCTTATAAGAGGGCTGAAGCAATTCAGTTTTAGTCAATCTATTCAGATGCAGAACTGCATACAATGTTTCTTTGTAAGACAGATATGAAATCTCTCAGGTTTCTCCTTTCCAGAGGCACAACTTACTGTGGCAACAATAAACAAAACATCTGTTTGTTTTTTATTATCACGTCAACTCAACCAAAGAACGTATACTGACAAGATTGCAACAGCATCCCACTTCAAAACAGACAATATTTTGACACTCTGTAAACAGAAGCCTCCTCGTCAATAGGAGGAGGAGGGAGGAGGGGGGAGCGCGGATAACCGGTTTGACGCATGACACGTGAAAGACAGGGTGAACATGGCGCAGCTGACGGGACAATTTGAGTTTGATCGCAACCGGACTGAGGACCTTCACAATGGTAAAGGGCTCAAAGCGGGGCATCAGCTTGCGAGAACTGTTGAATAGGCAAATTACGGGTGGACAGCCACACCTTCTGGGAGCCCTAACCCGGTGACGATTGGCAGCTCGACGTGTACGTACTCTGGTCCGACATAACGCTGATCTCACCTTCTTCCAGGTACGTTTACATCTCTGAATAAATGCCTCTATGGAGGGAATGGAGGCCTGGGACTCTTGGGGTGTGTAAATAGTGGGGGTTGGTAACCCAGACAACAGAATTATGGGCATACTCGGCCCAGGACAGTTGGTCGCACCACAATGCGGGATTCCGCGAGGTTAAGCTACGCAACATGCGACCAAGAATCTGATTGGTCCTTTCGGCTTGCCCATTGGTCTGTGGATGGAATCCACAGACTGGGGGATGCCCCTATCTGACGACAGAATTCCCTCCAGAACTGAGAGGCAAACTGAGGCCCTCTGTCAGACACAATGTCCGAAGGAAGACCATGGATCTTGAATACGTGATCCACTATAACCGGAGCGGTCTCACGGGCGGACGGTAATCTTGGGAGAGGGATAAATTGAGCGGCCTTCGAAAAACGGTCCGCAACAGTGAGGATGACCGTATTCCCAGGCCGAAAGTGGAAGACCGGTCACAAAATCCAACGCAATGTGAGACCACGGACGTGATGGAATGGGGAGAGGACTAAGAAGACCTGCCGGTGGAGCGTTACTAGACTTAGTCTGGGCACAGACATGACAAGCAACAAAGCGCTGAATGTCGCATTCTCTAGTGGACCACCAAAACCGTTGACGAATCGCAGCCAACGTACTCCCGGGTGTGCCACCAATTTGGACGAGTGACCCCAGCGAAGAACTGCTGAGCGAACGACCTCGGGGACAAATAACGTTCCCTCAGGAGCGCGGGGTGGTCTCGTGACATGCAAATGGGCTCTCCTTACAGCCTGTTCCACTCCCCAGATGGCCGCCCCGACCACACAACGCTGAGGAAAAATACTCTAGTTGGTCGAGGGACCCCCTGACGAGCCAAACTGACGTGAGAGAGCGTCCAGCTTGAGATTCTTAGAACCAGATTCCCTCGAGCCAGTGTCGCCATTCACCTAGTGCCAGACGGACTGCCAAAAGCTCTCAGTTACCGACGTTGTGGTTGCGCTCAGCGGGCAAGAGGCGATGTGAATAGAAAGCACACAGATGAATCTTGTCGTCAAGGGAAGAGCATTGCAACAAGATAGCTCCTACACCGACATCAGAGACATCAACCTCAACAATAAAGTGTCTCTCGGGATCTGGGGTAATCAAGATGGGAGCGGAGGTAAATAACCCCTTGAGCCGATCGAACACACCCTGCGCAGCCTCGGACCAATCAAATCGAGTCCTGGACGAGGTGAGGATAGTAAGAGGAGTGGCAACTTGACTAAAGTTTCGGATAAAACGGCAGTAAAAATTGGTTAACCCCAGAAACCACTGACGCATCTGCATGACACACAATAATCCGACAGAGACCAGCAAGCACAGCCACTAGAAATAGAGTCATTGATTAGCTCAGAGTGGGAACAGGTGTCACCGCAAAGCAGCGAGAGCGCTGATTGTGATGACAAACAGGTGGAGGTGAGATCTAGCATGAGCATGGGCGTGCCTTAGTGAGTGTGTGTATGTATGCAGGGCCGCTGCTGACCAAATGGGTGCCCTAAGCAGGATTGTATTGTTGTGCCCCCTCCCTCAAATATTATGGAAGTAAAGAAAAAACACCTACTATAGGGGTCAAAATAGAACTTTAATAAAATATAAAAGTAAATAAAAATTTGGAATTAAATTGTATTATTTACAAATTATAATTGTAGCTCTAGACAGTTACCTATGGCTATTATTTTATTAATACAGTTGTCTGATTGATTTTATGGCCTCAAGCATTCAGAAATCATGCAAAAGGAAATTAAGCAGTTTTACTACGATAAAACCATGGTTAATTTTTGTAAGGGTTGTGATGTCCACATGTTTTTTGTTGAATAAATTATAGAGGCTGTGTCATCTATAGCAAAAAGGTGGCCAAAAATTAAAAATTAATTAAGTGGATATTTGAATTAAATATTTGGTCAATAGCCTTTTAAACAAGGATATGATCATCCTATAAGTGTAACAGCAGCAATTACCAGGCTTTTGGCGCCCTTTACAGGCATTTATAACATGTAATGTTGAAAAAATAATAAATAAATAATAATACAGACTCCATCACAAAATTTTAAATGGTTTTAGTGGTTATAATGGGACTTGTATTGGTTTTAATGGAAACTGTAATGGACCATGTGGGTCTCTACCGGTAATTGGTCATCTTCTATTGGCTTGTTAAAACCAATAAATCCTAATGGAATATGTCCCAAAACACACTACAGAAAACCATTTTTTAATGGTTAAAAATTGATAGTTTGTAATGTTTGTAATGGTATTTGTGATTCATTTGTGATGGTATTAGAATTTTCTGTGATGGTTCTATCGTTTTTATTATTATTATTATTATTGTTGTTGTTTTTTTGTTTGTTTTGTTTTCTATTGTTTTTTGGGGGTTCAGCAGGGTTACCTCATTTTTATATAATGCATTTTAAGTCATTTTAAAGGCTGTTGTTGGGTAAGGTTTGTTTTATAACCACAAAAAAAAAAAAATAAATATATATATATATATATATATATATATATATATATATATATACAGTATATACAGGTGCTGGTCATATAATTAGAACATCATCAAAAAGTTGATTTATTTCACTAATTCCATTCAAAAAGTGAAACTTGTATATTATATTCATTCATTACACACAGACTGATATATTTCAAATGTTTATTTCTTTTAATTTTGATGATTAGAGCTTACGGCTCATGAAAGTCAAAAATCAGTATCTCAAAATATTAGAATATTTACATTTGAGTTTCAATAAATGACCATCCCTACAGTATAAATTCTGGGTATCTCTTGTTCTTTGAAACCACAATAATGGGGAAGACTGCTGACTTGACAATGGTCCAGAAGACGAACATTGACGCCCTCCACAAAGAGGGTAAATCACAGAAGGTCATTACTGAAAGGTGTGGCCGTTTACAGAGTGCTGTATCAAAGCATATTAAATGCAAAGTTGACTGGAAGGAAGAATTTGGGTAGGAAAAGGTGCACAAGCAACAGGGATGACTGCAAGCTTGAGAATACTGTCAAGCAAAGCTGATTCAAACACTTGGGAGAGCTTCACAAGGAGAGAACTGAAGCTGGAGTCAGTGCAAGAGTCACCACGCTCAGGCTTCTTCAGGAAAAGGGCTACCAAGTCACTTCTGAAGCAGAGACAACGTCAGAAGCGTCTTACCTGGGCTACGGAGAAAAAGAACTGGACTGTTGCTCAGTGGTCCAAAGTCCTCTTTTCAGATGAAAGTACATTTTGCATTTCATTTGGAAATCAAGGTCCTAGAGTCTGGAGGAAGAGTGGAGAGGCACAGAATCCAAGTTGCTTGAAGTCCAGTGTGAAGTTTCCACAGTCTGTGATGATTTGGGCTGCCATGTCATCTGCTGGTGTTGGTCCACTGTGTTTTCTGATGTCCACAGTCAACGCAGCCATCTACCAGGAAATTTTAGAGCACTTCATGCTTCCTTCTGCTGACAAGCTTTATGGAGATGCTGATTTCATTTTCCAGCAGGACTTGGCACCTGCACACACTGCCAAAGCAACCAGTATCTGGTTTAAGGACCATGATATCCCTGTTCTTAATTGGCCAGCAAACTTGCCTGACCTGAACCCCATAGAAAATCTATGGGGTATTGTGAAGAGGAAGATGCAATATGCCAGACCCAACAATGCAGAAGAGCTGAAGGCCACTATCAGAGCAACCTGGGCTCTCATAACACCTGAGCAGTGCCACAGACTGATCGACTCCATGCCACGCCGCATTGCTGCAGTAATTCAGGCAAAAGGAGCCCCAACTAAGTATTGAGTGCTGTACATGCTCATACTTTTCATTGTCATGCTTTTCAGTTGGCCAAGATTTCTAAAAATCCTTTCTTTGTATTGGTCTTAAGTAATATTCTAATTTTCTGAGATACTGAATTTGGGATTTTCCTTAGTTGTCAGTTATAATCATCAAAATTAAAAGAAATAAACATTTGAAATGTATCAGTCTGTGTGTAATGAATTAATATAATATACAAGTTTCACTTTTTAAATCGAATTAGTGAAATAAATCAACTTTTTGATGATATTCTAATTATACGACCAGCACCTGTATATAGATTCGGGTTCTTAGCAAACTTTCCTTTTGGTATCTTCATTTTAAAGGCTCTCGATGGTTCAACCCCAGAGATATGGAGATCTTAACGTGGCTCCATGAGTGAACTGATAACTTGTTTACATTTTTCAGCAGTCAAAAACCAAATGTGGATCACTTTGCATACAGCTGATACATTTTCTTTTAAAGAGGAATATCTAAAGAACAAATAATGTTGAAACTAGAAATATCTCTCTTTTTTTTTTCTATCAGCTCAACTGCATATACAGTGAGGAAAATAAGTATTTGAACACCCTGCTATTTTGCAAGTTCTCCCACTTAGAAGTCATGGAGGGGTCTGAAATTGTCATCGTAGGTGCATGTCCACTGTGAGAGACATAATCTAAAAAATAAAATCCAGAAATCACAATGTATGATTTTTTAAGTATTTATTTGTATGATACAGCTGCAAATAAGTATTTGAACACCTGTCTATCAGCTAGAATTCTGACCCTCAAAGACCTGTTAGTCTGCCTTTAAAATGTCCACCTCCACTCCATTTATTATCCTAAATTAGATGCACCTGTTTGAGGTCGTTAGCTGCATAAAGACACCTGTCCACCCCATACAATCAGTAAGAATCCAACTACTAACATGGCCAAGACCAAAGAGCTGTCCAAAGACACTAGAGACAAAATTGTACACCTCCACAAGGCTAGAAAGGGCTACGGGGAAATTGCCAAGCAGCTTGGTGAAAAAAGGTCCACTGTTGGAGCAATCATTAGAAAATGGAAGAAGCTAAACATGACTGTCAATCTCCCTCGGACTGGGGCTCCATGCAAGATCTCACCTCGTGGGGTCTCAATGATCCTAAGAAAGGTGAGAAATCAGCCCAGAACTACACTGGAGGAGCTGGTCAATGACCTGAAAAGAGCTGGGACCACCGTTTCCAAGGTTACTGTTGGTAATACACTAAGACGTCATGGTTTGAAATCATGCATGGCACGGAAGGTTCCCCTGCTTAAACCAGCACATGTCCAGGCCCGACTTAAGTTTGCCGATGATCCAGAGGAGTCATGGGAGGAAGTCATGTGGTCAGATGAGACCAAAATAGAACTTTTTGGTCATAATTCCACTAAACGTGTTTGGAGGAAGAAGAATGATGAGTACCATCCCAAGAATACCATCCCTACTGTGAAGCATGGGGTGGTAGCATCATCTTTGGGGTGTTTTTCTGCACATGGGACAGGGCGACTGCACTGTATTAAGGAGAGGATGACCGGGGCCATGTATTGCGAGATTTTGGGGAACAACCTCCTTCCCTCAGTTAGAGCATTGAAGATGGGTCGAGGCTGGGTCTTCCAACATGACAATGACCCGAAGCACACAGCCAGGATAACCAAGGAGTGGCTCTGTAAGAAGCATATCAAGGTTCTGGCGTGGCCTAGCCAGTCTCCAGACCTAAACCCAATAGAGAATCT
The DNA here is from genome assembly GCF_012432095.1 of Onychostoma macrolepis. NCBI lineage: Eukaryota > Metazoa > Chordata > Actinopteri > Cypriniformes > Cyprinidae > Onychostoma > Onychostoma macrolepis. Next base: position 43,454,359 of record NC_081161.1, read on the forward strand.
TTGGAGGGAGCTCAAACTCCGTGTTTCTCAGCGACAGGCCAGAAACCTGACTGATCTAGAGAAGATCTGTGTGGAGGAGTGGGCCAAAATCCCTCCTGCAGTGGGTGCAAACCTGGTGAAAAACTACAGGAAACGTTTGACCTCTGTAATTGCAAACAAAGGTTACTGTACCAAATATTAACATTGATTTTCTCAGGTGTTCAAATACTTATTTGCAGCTGTATCGTACAAATAAATAGTTAAAAAATCATACATTATGATTTCTGGATTTATTTTTTTAGATTATGTCTCTCACAGTGGACATGCACCTACGATGACAATTTCAGACCCCTCCATGATTTCTAAGTGGGAGAACTTGCAAAATAGCAGGGTGTTCAAATACTTATTTTCCTCACTGTATGCATACCTGAGTGCCAAAAATATACTCTTCTTTTTTCCCCCAAACTTGTCATACCTTTAACTCTAAAATAACTCAAGATATTTTAATATCCATCTAGGTTCCCATTCTTAATAAACTTTTCTTTTGCAATTCTTCATTTTTAAGGCCCTATATTGTTCAGTCCCATAGATATTGGGACCCAGTGTGACTCCAGATCCATTTTTTTTATTTGACCAATTTTTAACTTTTAAAACAGCTATTAGTTATTGTGTTTAAAGATGGTAGTCTGAAGAACAAATAATACTGAAACTAGAATTGAATATTGTTTCCTTCTATCAAAGCAATTGAACATAACACACCTCTCTGAATGCCAAAAACAAACAAATTTTCCAAGTATTTAATTCAGGAAGTGTTAAATATATCTTAATGTAACTTTAGATTCTTGTTCTCATGTAACTTTCCTTTCAGAGTGTTCTTTTTTAAGGCTCTATATGGTTTAGTCTCATTAATATCGGATGTCAGTGCAGTAATGTGTAGTTACAATACTGTGTATTTGAACTCTTGGTAGCCTCAGAAGCTGTTAAAATGAACAAAATCCCATCAAACATCTCAAACTGATTCAAATATAGATTCTTATAAATACACCTTTGAGAGCAAGTTAATGTGCCTCAATTTAACCATTTTCAGTGGATTTTTGGTACTTGGAGAGTTTTGTTCAATGCAATTCTTTTCATAGAAGGAAACAAGATACATTTCTAGTTCAAACATTATTTATTCTTCAGACAATCCTCTTTAAAGTAAGTATATTATGTGTGTAAAGGTGATTTTCAATCACTAAAAATGGGTAAAATTCAACAATTTGAACATGGAGCTGCTGTGATATCCCCATATTTATGGGAATTAATTATTATGGGGCCTTGAAAATTAAGATTTCAAAAGGAAAGTTTGTTAAGAATGAAAATCTAGAAGGATATTAAAATATCTTGAATACTTTCAGAGTTACAGGCATGCAAACTTTGGAAACATAATATTTATGGCACTCAGACAGGTCTGTTCTTTGCAATCTGTCTATCTATTTTTTATTTATTTATGCATGCTTTGGGTGGGAATTATTTAAATGAGTGATATTGTGACATGTACGTTCCCAGATAATATATAGTGAAAAAATTCCTTTGGAGTGATTTAGGAGTGCTTTAAATTTGAAGATCTTTAAGGAAGCTAAAAAGCTATGCCAGTTATGACTAAGTGAATGAATCGCGTTTGTACCGAACTCTTATTACAAAGCAAAAACAAACATTCTCCTTCGATCCATGAACATTTCTCCCAGTTAATGCATGCAATCTCACAGTCTGTCATAGCAAATCAGCACATGCTGTTGTGAATAATTAAGCAAAGCGTCTTCTCATTGGATAAGAACATGCAGTCTCATGAATAATTAAATAGACATCAACGCGTCATCGATGTACTGTAGTCCAGAGCCATAGAGAGTAATTCCGTTGACTCCAATGGACCGTTTTTTTCCCCTCAGTTCTCAATGCAATCCAATTGCCCGCTATGAACTTCCTGGAACTATTGAGGTCTACGTGAATCACGTGACGATGGAGCGTTTTGAACTTCCATTGTTGCAACTCTCTCTCTCTATAGCTGTGTCCCAAAGCTAAGTGTACACACTTCGGAGTGAGCATTTTAAGTGCGAATGCGTCACACCGACACTACGGAGACTGTCCCAATGTGAAGTGTACACACTCCGAAGTCCGTATTTGAAGTGCGATTGCGTCACAGCGTCACGACGTAAGCTGTCCCAATTCAGAATGCGCACTCCGAAGACCGCATTCCAAGGCCGACTGCGTCACCGCGGCGCGACGAAAGCTCCAGTAATTTGAAAGCGACTTCAAATGCGCCCTCCGTTTCCCAGGAAAATGAAGTGTACATCTATGGACACTTCGCACCCTACCATATCCCAGAATCACTTGCGCGCAGATGATGACGGTGTTCATATTCAAAGAACATGGCAGATTTTATTTGTTTTGCAAAAGCTTTACAGTTTTGAATGATATCTTGCATCTTTATAACCAACCAGGGTTGGTATAGCCATATCGCGCTGGCGCCTCACGCGCAGAAAGATACAACATATTTTTGTGACATTGCAGCCAGTTCATTATCAAAATAAAATACAGTTAAAGGAATGTATAAAAAGTTACAGTACTCCGTTGTCCAATCTGTTGCGTTCAGCGTGACCACCGCCTCACTGTGCTGATATAGCCGATGTGAAGGATGATGTTTTACGTCGATGAAAGTACAAAGTCTATAATATATATATAAATTTTAGCATCCAGATACGTCGCGAATATGGAAACATTTGGATTCGTGCCAAGGGTAGGCATCAGTTTCACCTTTAATTTGTTTTTGGATTGACGTTTTTATAGTAGGCTATAGGCTAAGTTTAGAGGATTTGTTGTGGAGAGAAACTAATAACTGTGTTTATAATGTTTGTAAACATTTTGATTTACTGCCATTTTAGCCTACATAATTTCTGAATGTAATAATAAAATGCGACGCGACTATATGTTTTTTTTTTCTCAAAACGCAATTTTATACAAGTAGCGTTTTTTTTTGTTTTTTTTAACAATGCAGCAAACGTTTTTAAATATCTTTTAAAAAATACTTTAATGTCTTTAAACCATTGATAGATTTTTTTATTTTATTTTGTTTAGTAGCCTACATTTAGGCAAATCTAGAAAAGATGATGCTGTCTGTGACTAAGCCGGTTAAGATACCATCTCTTCCTGTTTTTTTTCTTTCTTTTTCTTTTTGTGTAAAGAAAACACTGTACTTTATTATTATAGGCAAAGACAATTAAAAAAAATAAATAAATAAAAATAAGGATATTATTCTACTCGAACCGGTTTTGGAACGGTAATAATAGAAAAACGCAGGAACAGAAACGTTAAAATATGATTGGCACATTCAGCTTTATCCTGCAGTACAGGGTCTGGTCTGATTTAGGGAAAGAAGGAAAATAAACATTGTTCAGAGCTATGACAAAGTAATTAGTAAAATAAATATTGAGGTACTTTAGTGAACTACATTGGGGTGAAACATTCCCACCATCTCCTCCAGTAAAATATAAAATATAAAAACAAATATGTGCAATGCTGGTGTCACGGTGCACACAGCAGGGAGGAACGAGGAACACGCAGACGAGGATAAACTTCAAAATAATAGTCTTTAAGGAGGACATCAGGACAGGGCAAGACAAGGCAAGGCAGACACGGACAGGAACACTGGAGAATAACGAGTAGACCAGACGAAATCTAACTAAACAGGCAGGAACTAAATACACATGACAATTACTGATAATTAGACTAAACACGGCTGGACAAGACTTAACTAATAATCACACTTAACAAGGACAGGAACAACACCAAATATGGACAAAAGAGGCGGGAACATGACACACACGACAGAGGACGTAACAGTACTCCCCCCTCCCGAAAGGCGCGACCCGCGCCGTAACAGTTCCACCAGGGAGGGGGGGTGGGCACTCTGGAGGCCCCTCAGGACAGACATGAACACAGGACGGGGACCTCCAGAGCGTAACACACAGACGGAGGCCCAGGCAGGGCTGGGAGCACTGGCGGTCATAGATGGTCTTCGTGGCCGTGGCCTCGGCTCCCTCGGCCCGGCCACTCCACCCGGAGCTCTACTACCCCCCCCCCCAAAATTTCCTTGGGGAATCCAGGGGGTATCAGGAGCCCTCCGGGGCTATACAGACAAGACACTGGCCAGACACACAGACAGGACCGGATAGCCCTCCAGGGCTAAACAGACAGGGACAGGACAGGCCAGACACACAGATAGGACAGCCCACAGGAACAGCTTGGAAGTTGAGGCTTCCTCCGGGCATGACAAGGAGTCAGAGGCCCTCACAGGGTCCCTCAGCAACCGCTTCCACTTCCACGACAGGCAAGGAGCCGCCTGCCCTCGACGAGTCTCCATGGACAAGACAAGGTAATGTTAAAATGTTCCTGTGGGCAAGACAAGACAGCACTCCTGGCCGTCACATGTGGACTTGATCCACAGGGACCCGGGACTGGACTGGAGTCAGCGGCGGCCGGCGGGCGAGAGCTCCAGGCGGGCTTGCCATACGCGCTCCAGGTGGGCTTGCCATACGCGCTCCTGGCGGGCTAGGGTGAGCCGCGGACGGCGGCGTGAAGGGAGGGAGCCGCCGACGTTCGGGTTGGCTTTCCCCGTGGTCGGCGGCGTGCACGAGCGGCAGCCCGTGAACAGGACTGAGGACAGCCGCGGACGGCGGCGACAATTTCCCCGCGAACGGCGGGCTGAAGAAAGCCGCGGACGGCGGCGATGAACTCCCTGCGAACGGCGGGGTGAAGAAAGCCGCGGACGGCGGCAGACCTTTTCCCGCGAACGCCGGGCTGAAGAAAGCCGCAGACGGCGGCCAACTAGATAGGCTCGCGGCCAACGGACTCGCAGCACTCGCGGCGATCCCGCCGAACTCCCACGCCTTTCCGTGGGCTAGAGCGGGAAGGACGAGCGGCGACTTCCATGCCGCGGGACAGACAGGAACAAACCAAAACCAAAAGACTTAAGAAAAACGGAAAACAAAACGTGGTGAAGGGGCGCCGCTTACTTTGTGGTCTGGTCTTCTGTCACGGTGCACACAGCAGGGCAGTGTTGCCAACTTCTTTCAATGGAAAGTAGCTAAAGCCAGTTTGAAAAGTCCCTAAATGTCGCTAGATGATGTTATACGCTAATTAGCATATTCATGACGTCATCACGTCATATTGCCTTTTACATTGTTTGTCTCTCTGTGCTCACATACTGTATTTTAATGCAGCCAAATTAATAATAACTGTTTTCATTTATATATTTTACTGTTTCTGATGTCAGACAAAAGAATAAAATATGAAATAGTGACTGAAACGCTGCCCTTTAAGACTAACGTTACATCTCCCTTTCAAGACAAAATCTGCACAAAAATCCTGATTTATAATTGAGCCGTCTTCTGATTAAATCAAATACACAAAAGACAAGACAATTCCTGTGCTGTGATATCGGCTATATTTGCATGTAAAATTAGAGAAACAACATAATATCTATTTTAACTCAACGCGCTGCTCCTCTCAGCCGCTCGCTGAACAGAGCACATGCAGAGAAAGAGGTGCGTGCGCGCTGACCTCGCGCCGTTGCGGCAGTCCGAGCGATCACAGAGACTTGCTAAGGTTTGTCCAAGAAGTCGCTAGTCGCTTTTTTGGAAAAATAGTCGCTAGGGGGTCTGAAAAGTCGCTAAATCTAGCGACAAAGTCGCTAAGTTGGCAACACTGCAGCAGGGAGGAACGAGGAACACGCAGACGAGGATAAACTTCAAAATAATAGTCTTTAAGGAGGACATCAGATCAGATCAGATCAGATCAGGGCAGGGCAGGGCAGGGCAGGGCAGGGCAGACACGGACAGGAACACCGGGGAATAACGAGTAGACCAGACGAAATCTAACTAAACAGGCAGGAACTAAATACACATGGCAATTACTGATAATTAGACGAAACACGGCTGGACAAGACTTAACTAATAATCACACTTAACAAGGACAGGAACAAGACCAAATATGGACACAAGAGGCGGGAACACATGACACACACGACAGAGGACGTAACAGCTGGCTCCATAATTTTTTTTAAACGACCTGTCAGGATGGCAGCCAGGGACGATTCTAGGATTTTCATTTTAGGGGGGGCTCAGCCCCCAATGAGGGTATAATAATAAAAAATAAATAAATATTTACAAAAAAATTGATTGAAATTTTGTACAAAAAATTGTAGAAACGTTCTACATAAATTCAATTCAAACAATAAAAATTATTTTTTTAAATTAATACAAAACACACACACACACAATGTTTCAATCTCTGTCAATCACTCTGATATGCAATTAAAATGAGTGCACTGACTGAGTGCTGTCGGTCACTGTCTTTAATCATTTCTATGCATAACTGTATGGTAGTTAATGCCACATGCACTGTAATATTATGTTCTATATTGAAAGCTAAATTTTCAAATGAAAATAGCAATAACGTGATCGTTTTATAAAGTCATGTGTTAAGGGCTTTCGCTGAAGGAAACAGCTGTGGTGTGATGAGTGGTGAATGCAGCGAAAACTTTACAGTAGATTGGAAACCGATTGCTCTCCCATGACTGTTTGTAAACTGTATTTATGACAAAGAACTGCATAGATGTAGATATTATAACAATCTAAAGCCCCCCTAAAAATGGCCTAGCGACGCCCATGATGGCAGCTCTCATCTAGCACCGTTGCTACGCGACAGGAGCCACAATCGGGAACACCTGGTGGCGCAAATAGGAAATCCTGCGAAGGCGGAGCGTCTCATGCACTTTGGAGTGTCCTTCGTGCACTTCGGAGGCGTGGCCTTCGAAGTCCGTACACTCCGAAGTGTGCACACTTAGCTTTGGGACACACCTTATGGCTCTGCTGTAGCCCATTGCCACTTTTTTTTTTTTACAGTCTATGATTGTCACGTCAAAAATTGTGACGTCAACACGATGTAGATTTTAAACCCCGATGATGAAAATAGCGCAAAAAACGCTTAAAATTAACCAGTTTTCTCCAACACTCCAAATGATCGGATGCTAACATTGTCTTCTATGATGTACAACACAAACACCTCTGCTAAAATCTCAGAAAAAGTAGTCTGGGGTTTCATGACCCTTTAAATAAATAATTAATTAGTGTTCATATTCATATCACATTCACCTCTTTAATGCTCTTTTAAAATCAATCTTTGTGAATATTTTCCTTTTAATCTTCTGTATCAGCCACATCTATTATACGATGACTGAAGCAATTCACTTATAGTTATTATTTCAGATACAGAAAGTTTGTTCTTTCAGTATTTCATGCACAACCTGCTGCTGAATGATAAAAACAAAACAAAACAGTGTTTGCTCTATCATAATGATGTGCCATGTGCATTCAAATTTAAACTTTTTCTTATTTTTCTGGACAAACATTCCTCTGTTTTAGTCAAATTAAGCTCATTGAAGAATGTTATGGATGCATCAATGTCAAAATTATTTTTCTGATGCATACAGATACGTTAGATTTGTCTAACACAGGTAGATCTGTTCTTGTTCTCCTGCAGATCTGAAGCCAAAGCCTGAACTCACATCAGATCCTGCAGGAGCTGCGCTGACAGGAAACACA